>NC_051273.1:4612582-4760082 GCF_015220745.1 Sebastes umbrosus | reverse complement strand
ATTTTAAATATCTTCTTTTTTCATCAGTATCTCATGATGTAAATGAGTATCTGACTTTCTGGAACATTCAGAAAAGCTCAGAGGAGTTTTCTGTTTTCTGAGTACACATCTGTACTTAGAAAACACAACGCGGAAAAACAATCAGTGAAAGTCTCATTTATCTTTTTATTAGCAGTGAGAGTGATTTATCTCCAGTATCTTCTCTTTCTGCTGTGGAATCCATTCAGTAAACAGAGATACTACTAATGGGAATACCACATTTCCTGCGCTTGACGCTCAGGAGCTGTCTGCCCTTGTACGGTTCCTCTGGAGGAAGGGGTGGTGGTGAGGGGGGTGATGGGGGTGATGGGGTTGATGGGGGTGATGGGGGTGATGGGGTCTTTGGGTCAACTAGCACCATGTTGCTTCAGGATCTGACCACACCTGAGCATCCCATCCTGTTTTTAGATAAACTTCATCAACCTGTCTTCCAGAGAATCCATGATTTTTTTCTTTTCATCACCTAAGCAATATTTTTATAATAATAATGTAAAATGACAATGTGACAGTGTAAACAAGGTCACTCCTAGTAATCTGCTGATCTTCTCGGCTTTTACGGAGTTTTATAATGAGTTTCAGCTCATCGTTTAGCTGTCTAGTCCGTCACTTTACTGTTTTAGTTCACTTTTGGGGGTTGTTAGAGGCCATGTGATGATATGTCAATAGCCCCGTTTCCACCGCAGGAACTTTCACCTGGAACTAGGAACTTTTTGAGGAACTCATTGCCTTTCGACTGCAGGGACCAGGGTCTAAATTAAGTCCTGGGGACGTTTTCAGGGACTTTTTACCCCCAAAAAACATCCTGGTTGGGGGGGGGTAGTACTTTCTGAAAGTACAGGAACTTTTGGGGTGGAGTTTGCAGAGATGACCGTCGCTGATTGGTCAAACACACACACACAGGGCTGCTGCTTCAACTGTACCTCTTCATTCATAAAACAAGGAAGTACTCTAGTATCGTTTTAGGACAATTTTAGGAGAAGGGTAGAGTATTTCTTCATTTGAGAAAAGACAGACAGAAAAAGAGAGAGAGAGATCACGTAAGTGAGCTGAGAGAGCGAGCTGTACAGCGGTGCTGTGAATGAGAGAAAAACAAGTTATTTTCGGATTGTTTCATGACGGTTAACTTCTAAAGCACAAATAAATAACCGTCAAACACTCAACAGATGATTTCCTGTGGAGACAGATGGTCTTAGTGTCATTTTCCTCCGCTGCATTTCATCCCAGCATCTTTGCAGGTCTTTAGACCGCGGTGGAAACGCAGACAACAGTCGGCTGAAGGAACCTTTTAGCTCCCTGAAAAGTAGTTCCTGGGACAAAAACTTTTGGTGGAAACCTGGCTAGAGTTTTGTTCACAACTTTGTTGGAAAATAAAAAACAGTTATTGCAGATTTAAAGTTTTTATGCGACAAACGCTTGTGTTATTTGCAGTTTCCTCACATTTCTGTCTCCCAGTTAATCACACTTTTACTTGTTTTGTTTCAAAGATTTATTTTTAGCATTTCTGCGTTGTTGGTTAGTTGACAGATGTTTGAAAGAAGACAAATTGCATCGAAAATCCAGATCAACACTCTGTTACACTGTAGAAACACAAAGTCACCCACCAAGTTGAGGTCCTGTTAGCACACAGGCTTGAAAAATGTATCTTCCAGGAAATCTCATATCATTCCATATCTGGAAAATCAATTTTGCGGCTGCTATCATAACATCTCTGACTCCAGTGAATGCGTGGGTGGTGGATACAAACGAGGCCTGCGGTGGCTGAGGACCGTCAGGTATTAGACTTTGATATTTGACAGGCAGTGGATCATGTTTTACAGGAGGACATGTGTGTTGTCCCCCCCTTTCCCACATGTCCATATTTGCTCCCCAGTGAGCTTCTGGTCCCAGTTAATAGTAACATTACTTGTCAGCTTCAATGAGAAAAGCCGAATAAAACTTAAGTATCAGGTTTTGTTAGTAAAGTGCAGACACAAAAACCTTTCCTACATGAATGGCAAAGAAAAATAAAAGTATGACCTTCAGGACGTTATGGGTTTGAAAAATTCAAACTGTCTCAGAGTCCGCGGTTAAAACGTTGTGTATGTGAGGACGAGTACACTGGGAGGGTAAACCATCTGGTTAAAGTACCCGTGGTTGTGTTATTTATGTCTTCAATTGGCTGTAATGATTTTTTTTTCTTTTCAGATGGAGAAATTATCAGTCAGATTAAATTGACGAACCTCGCACTGGCTGAGATTAAAGAGCTTCTGAAACAACAGGTAAAACAGTTTTAACATTTGAACAGCAAACATGACGTTAATATGCATCTGTTCATAATGCCGAACACGAGTGTGCGTGTGCACGCAGACAGGGCTGCTTATCGATCATTTGTGTTTGCAGATAGAGACTGAAATTGCTGAAAGTTAATCAGATGCATTTGAAACATGAAGAGATAAAACTGGATATTAAGGATTTTAAACTAACTCCTTTATATTTATGCTGGTGTACCAAAAGGCTCTACTTCTAAAAGCTAAAACGTTATCTTAAAGGTGCAGTGTGTAGGATTTGGCGCCATCTAGCGGCGAGGTTTCAGATTGCAACCAACTGAAACTACAGTGTGCCAAGTGTGTTGGAGTACTACAGTAGTCGACGCAAAATCATGAACACACAAATGTCCCTATCTAGAGCCAGTGTTTGGTTTGTCCGTTATGGGCTACTGTAGAAACATGGCGGCCGGCTCCGTGAAGAGGAGCCGCTCCCCTATGTAGATATAAACGTCTCATTCTAAGGTAACGAAAACACAAGTATTATTTTCAGGTGATAATACACTAAAGAAAACATTCTTATTAATATTATTTTCAATTTCTGCCAATAGGTGCCCCTAAATGTTACACACTGTGCCTTTAATCAAGCAGAAACAATTTATAAAGTGCTTATTCAGTCCTCAGAAATCATGCTTTTTTTGTAGGTAAATATCTTAATATAAAGGTGTTTCCAAAACAAATTTAATTCATATGTCAGCAGCTGTTCCAGTAGTGAGCAGGCGTCCATTTAAATAAAACTGGATGGTTGATTAGATTCAGTTTGATAGGCATAATACAAATATTTGATTGAATTGTTTTTCCAGATTAAAGAGATGGTATTCCTGAAGAACACAGTGATGGAGTGTGAAGCTTGCGGTGAGTTGGCCAACCGAACAGATTTATCAGTACTTTACTTACATGCTTCTGTACGCGAAGCACACATTTTCTATTTTAACATTCAATGTTTTCTCAACACTTACATTTGAAGCTTCGGTTGTTGTTCAGATGATTCTATGCTGATGATGACGGCTAATATTTCTCCCTTTCAACACGGTTTTGAATAGTTGCTGAACTTTTCAAGAACTCTTCTCCTGTAGTTTTTTTAGACTTTCAGCCTGTGTACAAGAATAATATTGAGAAACAATATTCATATATGTTGACGGGAGTTTCATATCATCATACTGTATAAAGCTGATGAACTACAGAATCTGTCAGAACAAATTGGACGAGATGAAATATTTAAACCGTCTCTCTCTCTTCAGGGATGGGAGGAATGACGCCTCGTCCCTCCTGCGTGCCCAACCCCTGCCACCCAGGGGTGAAGTGTAAGGAGACGCCTCAGGGTATAAAGTGTGGGCCCTGTCCTGAGGGCATGGAGGGCAACGGCACCCATTGCACTGATGTGGACGAGGTACACAGACATATCATACGACAGGTTACATGATACAATACAACACTATGATGGTAAAATTATCAGTTTTTAGATTTAGGGGATTTTAACACCTCTTCCTAAGTGGACGCGATGCGAACAAGCGAACATCAGAGTGTTTCAGTTTTTCTCAATGAAGATGTCCGAACCTGCGTCAGCGATCAGGCTGAGCGACGTGTCGCTTGTTTAAAAAAATGCTTTCCCTGGCTCGGTCGCTGTATGATAGGAAGAGGTGTAAGCCTTAAGGGCTTTACATAACAGGGGCGCTTTTTTTCCCGTGTGATTAATTCGACAAAATATTATTTCAAACTGTTGTTTGTCCTGAGTACCTTCACCCAGGACGTCAATATTACGCGGCGAAAAAGCGACATGCTTTGTTTTTGGAATGAGGTCTATTTTCTGAGCATTCGCACCGCTAATTCCAAAGAAATTTCAAATAGGTTACTTGCTAATTATCACCTAATTGCCATGAAATCTGCGGACCAGTAAAATGAAGTGTTACCCAAAACTCATTAGACAAGTCATTAATGAACTTGAAGGCTCACATTTGAATGTGATCGTCTTAACAGAACCAGATTTGGATTCCTGATGTGCGTTTCTGTGTCTTTGTTGTCGTCAGTGTACTGTGATGCCGTGTCACATGGGCGTGCGCTGCATAAACACCTCCCCGGGTTTCCGCTGTGGTACCTGTCCTGCTGGATACACCGGGCCCCAGGTCCAGGGCGTCGGCCTCGCCTACGCCACCGCCAACAGACAGGTCACCAGCGTCTAAAAACACACAAACACACACTGTTCAGCTCCTCTAAACTACTCTACTAACTAACTAACATATTGTCACCCAAGATTAATTGATTCAGTCACCTACAGTACAGTAATAGTTAGTACTGTACAACCTATGCAATTAAACGTTTAAAAAGTACTGTGAAAAGTATCAAGATGCTGTTTACTTCATTATTAATAGTAGTATTATTATATTACGCAGCCTATTATTGGTATAGTTTTTGATAAAACCTATGGGAGAAGAAACTCCCCCCTCTTCAGCTCAACATCTTTTCTTCTCACCAGCTCTTTTCTAAATCCATCACCAACACCTCCTCTCTCTCTCTTCTGTACATACAGTATGTCAAACAAGGTGCACTGGTCTATTTCAGCACCACCTTCATCCTGGACACAGGACTGTCTTCACTCTGCCGCACTTCATTTTTTTCTGCCTCTTACTCCAGTCTTGATGTGGAAGCCCATTGAAGTTATCGGATGTTCTTTCTGTCTGTTTTTGTCCTATCAAGGTGTGCAGAGATATCAATGAGTGTGAAGGCCTCAACAGTGGAGGCTGTGTGGAGAACTCTATCTGTATGAACACCCCTGTGAGTATAAACACTAGGAATTTAAAATAAATTACTGACTGTCACATCTGAAGAAATATACAGTATGTAGCCCGTACAACCCACAAGAGAAAATTACTTCAGCACACTTAGATTTATATTTTTGCAGGATCACATATCATGTTCCTGAAGTGCTCTCTGAGGGATGCAACCGTTTCAGGCATTCGGTGCTCGTTAAGTTCGCAAACGGAAGAATGTTGAAAATGCAAACTCACCAGAGGAAAGGTCAACTCTCAGCGGCAAAACAGGACTTAGAGCGAGACTGTAACTTTTAAAAGAATAAATAACACAAAACTTCTTGTTGAAGTTGAATTCATAAGCATGAAAATGCTCCACTACTCAATTCAATACATCGAAGGTTTTGTTACTCAGGCTGTTCTCATACATCATTCTTAGCTATACCTACAAAAAGAAATTCACTGTAATTCGTATATATCCCACAAAATCAATTTGTATGTAATCCACGTGATTGTGAACCAGGGAGAGCGTTAAACACCCCATAAGGAGGAGGCCAGGGGTGAATGGTCAGGTCAAAAAATACCATATATTGCCCAGGAGGCCGGTGTTCGTACCCCGTGTGAAACACTGTCATGTAACTTCCGTACTGAAGTTACGCCACCTCCAGTGATATTTTAACCCAAACCACGATCTTTTCCTAAACCTATGGTTTTCTTACCTAAACCTAACAAAGTTGTTTCCTGTGAAAATGGAAGTTTATATTCAAAAGACTGGAGCGGAAATTGACATGTGCGTCACATGTTGCTGGCCGGTTGTAGGAAAACGCACAAAAAATTAAGAATAACTTTTCGTAGATATCATACGGACCGTTGTGTGAGGATACGTAGCGTCACTAGAGCCTTGCTTGGTCTGGTGTGACTAGTAGCTTATGGTGGCTACTGCTAGCAAACTTTAGATAGATATTTCTATATAACCGATGATACTGAGTCAGCTCATTTAGCATTTACCATGATCACCTCTGGCCACAGTGAGTGCCCTTTCAAGCCCCTTTACACTGTGCAAATAACAGCGATGTTGCAGGTTGATTGCATTTCACATTGCGCAATAAAAAAAAGTCTAGGTCACAATCTGTGTCACACTGTGTGCTATCAATTTTGAGGCAAAATATTGCAAGCAGAGACACACGATCAACTCGTCCATCATGTTTTGAAAATGCAGCAAATAAAAATGCAGGCTTCCCACTGTTCAGTGCAGGTTCTGGAGTTCCTATCACAACAATACTAATAAGTATGTACGACCATATTGTAGACTGATGTTCGCCCTTATCAGTGATATGATGGGTGTGTTTCCTCTGTGTGTCATCAGGGCTCGTTCAGATGCGGTCCTTGTAAGACGGGCTACGTTGGGGATCAGCGGCGCGGCTGTAAGCCGGAGAGAGCCTGTGGGAACGGCCAACCCAACCCCTGCCACGCCAGCGCCGAGTGCATCGTCCATCGAGAGGGTAAAATCGAATGTCAGGTGAATAAATCGAACTTTCTGCTTCTTGTTCTGAATTCATATCTCTCTGAGCAAAAGTGGGCAAATTCATTGAATATCTTCATTATCCACTTATTTAAGTTTTATTAGTTTTTCTGTGCTAAATAAATCTCTCAACAGGAATTAATGACAACGTAAGTTAATTTGTTCTAATGTTTTTTATGTGTCGCAGCCCCGGTTATCGGTTTGTGTACTTTCACATAAAAATCTCAGCAAAAGCTTTCAAAAAAGTTTTTCTCTATCATCATTAATCATATTATATTTATCTTTTGTAAGAACACACTGTCTTTGATCACCCACCCCTTCACTATCCATTGATTGTGTAAAATCTAGCAAATTATACTTAATTTACTGCCACAATTATTTTTAAATTCCTCTAAAAGAGACAGTCCGGTTGAGCTTTAAAAATACAAGTTACAGGGTTTGTACAAAGCTGCTAAACATATAATGAAGACCCAGCTCTTTGACTTATATAACGTTTGTGCCAGATATTGTAAAATCAAAGGTCTGTTTGAGCACTTAAGGTCTTCTAGAACTGTATGTACAGCAGGGCCAATGAAAACAGTCTGTTCAGTACATAAAACATGATCCATCCTCACAGTGTGGAGTCGGTTGGGCTGGAAACGGCTACCTTTGCGGGGCTGACATCGACATCGATGGTTTCCCCGATGAGAAACTGGCCTGTCCTGAGAATAACTGCAACAAGGTGAGTCTCCATGAGAAACCTTTAAAAATGACACATAAACAGCATAAATGAACACAATTTAGTCGTCTGCAAAGAATCAAATATTCACTGGTTTTATATAAATGTGGTAATATACTGTATGTTGTGACACCTGGTGAGAAATTGTACCTTTGTAGAGTATATAAAGTTGATTTTTTCTTTTCTTTTTAAGGCTGTGGTTTGGGGTTTGAATTGCTTTAGAAACAACAATTTGATCATCATGGGATTTCTTAAATTGAAGCACGTTCTCCATGGTGGGAGAAACTGGTCCATAAAATTGTATATCAAACACTTATTTTTATTAACTTGATTGGAGCTGATTTTAGTATACTTTAATAGTGAGTATTTTTTTTCTTTCTTTTCAGGATAATTGTCTCACTGTTCCAAACTCTGGTCAAGAAGATGCCGACCGTGATGGAATGGGAGATGCCTGTGATGACGATGCAGATGGGGATGGGATCCTCAACATGCAGGTTCATGCGTAAAAGACAGTGATGGGATATGAAAATGATAAATACATAAAAATGAATGAAAAGTATGTGTACATCTATGTTTTTTTACTTCTTTACAGGATAACTGCGTGTTGGTGCCCAACGTGGACCAGAGGAACATTGATGAGGACGACTTTGGCGACGCCTGCGACAACTGCCGCGCCATCAAAAATAACGACCAAAAAGACACAGATGTGGACAAATTCGGCGATGAGTGTGATGAAGACATTGATGGGGATGGTTAGTATTCTACATGCCACTTCAATACAGATTTGTTCATTCATTAAGTATTGATATTTTGAGTTATGAACGGTAGATTTAAAGGTGCAAATTCATTGTACCGATATTTGTAAATACTAATATAAGAGAGGTCTGTGATGTGAGTTATGATTGTCTTTGACACATACAGTACGTACAGCTAAATTAAGGCTATATACCAAAAACCAGAAAAACTAGAGGTGTAACGGAGTAAGCAGGGCAGTAATATAAAGTCACCTGAACATTCACTTCCCACTTTAATCTCAGGAATCCCCAATCACCTGGATAACTGCATAAGGGTTCCCAATGCCGACCAGAAAGATCGTGATGGAGACAAAGTGGGAGACGCCTGCGACAGCTGTCCTTATGTTCCAAACCCTGACCAGGTCAGAAATCTCTTTTTCACGTTGTAAGCTGGTTCTGCAAGCATAAACATGTAGCCTTTAAATCAAGAATATGTATTTGAGTCCGGTGAGCCAAAGTACAAACAGGTTTAACTCTTAAGACAGAATCACAGACTGTATACTGGACCATAATTTACTAAATGAACATCATGCTGTATTGAAGAAGACTTGAAACTAACGATTGAGACCATAAACTCATGTTTACAATGTTTACTGAGGGAATAAATCAAGTGAGAGGTAGCGTCATTTTTCTCATAGACTTCTATACAATCAGACTTCTTGTTGCAACCAGAGGAGTCGCCCCCTGCTGGCTATTTGAAAGAATGCAAGTTTAAGGCAAGTTGAGTTTGCCGCCTGGACAGAAAAATGAAAAAAATGAATACGGCACAAATAGGATATGCCAAGTAAAGTGGAACTTTGCAAATTGGTGCTAGTGCAACTTCAGCGAAACCTTAAAACTCCTAAAACACTTACAATAATGAATTCAATCTTTCTCAGACGGATGTGGACAACGACTTGATCGGAGACCCCTGTGACACCAACAAGGACAGGTACTGTGTGACCTCATCAACCACATCACAAATATTTATTTTGAACTATCTGTGTAACGAGTGTACTGGAGACCCAAATCTGTAAAAGTGTCTCTTGTCCAGTGACGGCGACGGTCACCAAGACTCCCGGGACAACTGTCCGGCCGTCATCAACAGCTCCCAGCTGGACACCGACAAAGACGGCATTGGAGACGAGTGTGACGATGACGACGACAACGACGGCATCCCCGACCTGCTGCCACCTGGTCCTGATAACTGCCGTCTGATCCCCAACCCTCTGCAGGAGGACTCTAACGGTGGGTGATGCCCAAGACTACATCTAGTAAATAACAAATAAAGAAAACAGGTTTTGTTTTTTGAGAGAGTCTTTATATTCATCTTCTCAGGCGATGGTGTGGGCAACATATGCGAGAAGGACTTCGACAACGACACTATCATCGACACCATCGACGTTTGTCCAGAAAACGCGGAAGTCACCCTCACCGACTTCAGGGAGTACCAGACCGTCGTTTTAGATCCGGAGGGAGATGCACAGATCGACCCCAACTGGGTGGTGCTGAACCAGGTTAAGTTTGGTTTATATATTTTTTGTGTCCCAAAAACCTAAACGTCTTCTTCATCCGATTTCTCTTAAATCAACTGTTCTGTTTGTGCAGGGAAGAGAGATTGTCCAGACTATGAACAGTGATCCTGGGTTGGCTGTTGGTAAGAGCATTACAGTGTATCTGCTATTTAAATGAATAGTTCTCTTACTGAGAGGTAGATGAGAAGATTGATATCACTAAGTTAGAGGAGTTGTCTGCACATCTACAAAACCTCAGTGGGATTGGTGCTGGAGACAAAAAAACAACAAAATTGCAATCCAAAGAGAACTTGGATCACAGCTCCCTTTAATCATATTGTTGGATGTTTCAACTAACTGCAGGAGGATACGTTTATTCCTCAAAATGTCTGACTATTTTAATGTCTCCACCAGGCTACACGGCTTTCAGCGGTGTGGATTTTGAAGGGACGTTTCATGTAAACACGGTAACGGACGACGACTACGCAGGATTCATCTTCGGGTACCAGGACAGCTCCAGTTTCTACGTGGTGATGTGGAAGCAGGTGGAACAGATCTACTGGCAGGCAAACCCGTTCAGAGCCGTGGCAGAACCGGGCATCCAGCTGAAGGTAGTGTACCGCTCTACCACAGACAAAGGTCGTAGAAATTAAACATTTTAGCAGTTTCGTTATTAGAAATACCAGTACCACGTTCTAATAAGTCTCCATAAATAAAGGGTTTATAAGCTGTAATGAATGACTTATACAGTGTCTAATAAATAATTTATTAATGATCTGATTATAGACTGTACATATAGATGGAAGACGCGTCTCCACTTCCTGCATCTTCCTGTACTGTACTGTACAAAAGTGAAGCCAAAATAACCCAGATACAGGAGCAACCAACTTGAGATTTTGACACAAGTCCCACATACCCGCCTGAGTCAATCGCAAGTCGAGCACGGCCGCAGCTTGTTAGAGAGAATCACAGCTGTCAATCATGACGTCTCAGCACCTTTTTATAGCATCACATAACTAATTAAAACCAAACTTATCCCAAAAATGAACACGTGAACATCCATCAGCGTGATAAGAACTACCTAAAATGACAGAAACCATCTTGGGAAAAATGTATTTGACATGTACTTTGACTTTTTAGTTTAGCTCATGCCCCATCCACTAACATGGAGGGGGTGGGATTTATGGCATATACTGCAGCCAGCCACCAGGGGGCGATCCAGATGTTTTGGCTTCACTTTTCGTGTGCTGTCATGTCATCCATCCTTTATAAACAGTTTATGTTTTAGATCAGTTGTAAGCCGTTAATGAGAAACTTTTAGGTTGCCCAGTTGTGGAAAATCTTCTGGAAAAGTGACCTGCAATTATAAAACCATTATAAACCATGTAAAAAGAGTTCTCATAATAATCCAGTCAGTTTGTAAACGTTATAAATGCTTATAAATTGATTTTGGTCCAGATTTCTTTATTTGGAAGTCCAGAATCCAAAGACTCTTGTCCTTTGTGGTTTTGAAAAGGCTGTCAAGTCAAACACAGGACCAGGTGAAAACCTGAGGAACGCCCTGTGGCACACCGGCGACACCAGCGACCAGGTCAAACTCCTGTGGAAAGACGCTCGCAATGTTGGCTGGAAGGACAAGACTTCTTACCGCTGGTTCCTCCAACACCGACCAGCCGACGGCTACATCAGGTAATGACTGAGTTAAAGGAATACTCCCTCACTTGTTTGCAGGAAGTCAGATGTTATTTTAACCATTTCATGTCTTTGCATTCAGTTTGGTCCTTGACATGTTTAGCTTAAACTACTATCCTCTACCAACAGAGAAAATATACACTTTTCAGCTGCTTGTTTTCGAACAAACCTACAAATCATAAATCAGTTTGTTGCTGTGTGATGTCGTTTCCTTCTCTCTGTCGGCGTGCAGAGTTCGTTTCTACGAGGGTCCTAAGATGGTGGCGGACACAGGCGTCATCATAGACACCACGATGAGAGGAGGTAGACTGGGAGTCTTCTGCTTCTCCCAGGAGAACATCATCTGGGCCAACCTGCGTTATCGCTGCAACGGTGAGAGGCGTCTCCGATTCAGAATTAAGAAGATTATAACTAAGCGTTAATGTGCTTTTTCCACATTTTTCAACGAGGGTTAAGGGACATCAACTTAAGTTATTCCAAAGCTACATTGTTGAAGTTAGATGAAAGAAGCATTCCTATACATTTTACTCACCTGTTTCACAAAAACACATTCTGATAAATTTGGGTGTGTAAACTGGAAATAGCCAAATCTAAATATGAAATAAAGATACAGTATGAATCCAGCCACAAATGCCAAAAGTAATTTTCCTGCTCCACGTTGAGTATTTTTCCTTCGGCAGTTCAAACTGTAATCCAAACAGTGACTTCACCTCATGCTGTTTCTCTCTCCAGACACTCTTCCTGAGGACTTTGACACCTACAGAGCTCAGCGGGTCCAGCTGGCGTTCTGACGACAACAAACGGGCCAGGGGGATTCTGGGAAACACTTTCCAAAACACAACTGGGATCAGAAATAAAATCATCACTTTGCAAACATTTATATATATATTAAAAAAACACACTAGTAAAAGCTCTTCAGAGAGGAGCGGTAACATAACACAGATGTTTGAATTGTTTGGCTGTCAACAAACAGAAATTTCTGTCATAATTAATAATGTGACAAAATATTGTCCGCTGTATATTCATATTTCAAGTTATACTTTTGAAAGAAGAACTATTGCAAAGATTTAGCTGTCACTAATAAATAAATGTGGATTTTGGTAAATTACGTGCAGCGTCTGGATGAATCTAAACTGTTTACTGCTCAGCTGATTGTGCATATTTAAAAATACAGATTCTAGTCTAGAAATAATGAAATGCTTGATTTGAGAGGTAGTTTTGAATTGCAAACATGCTTCAAGATGCTTCAAGAAGGGATAAATAATCTTCTAAACTTGTCAAATGTCATTGATAATGCAAATTATGTTGAAAATCGTATATTTCCCCCATGTTAAGCATCTTTAACTATCTAGAAAAGTGCTCTATAAATGAAACGTATTAACGGTGAAGCCCTGTCATACAATAGCTCTACTGCAAAAAAGGTCACATGTTTGATTTTCAGTAACAGACGTGACTTTTTTTTTTCAAACTCAACAGCTTTTAGTGGAAATCAACATTCTGAACATTTCACAAGCATGCACATATCCAAAATAATCTTTTAAATTTTGCATTTGGAAATACAGATTACAAAATAGAAACGATAGCAAAGACAATATACAACAGGGTCGAAACACCATGCATGTCCACAGCAAACACACTGCCATGTTGTAAAATGACATCGGACAGTTTTTTTTTTAATCAGCATATTCTGCAAATCAAGACTATGTGCAGAGAAAAATCTGTCTTCCACATTCAATTTAATTGACATTTTTCTTTCATCTTATAAACAAATGGTCACATAAGGAGAATCACATGGCAACAAATAAATAACTACAGATCTTTTACTACGACTTACAGGACAACAGTGATATTATGCTATTCTCACTATAAGCTTTAAGTGCAACTTAAACTGTGTTCTTCCAGAGACAGTTGTAGAGTCATTTAGAAAACCCCGTGTTATTAAAGGGACATTTTATTCAGACCTAAAACACTCTGGGAACAAGCAGTAAAGACCGAGCAGCAACTCTTTCCTTTTATCCCGGGACGCCTTTTAAACACAGGACTCCTGTTTGAGCTTCACTCATCTGCGTCTTCAGTTTGGGACACGATTTTAAACTGTCGCTGCTTTTTTTAACACGACGTAAACATGAGCTGTGCTAACAAGTATCGCAAGTCAATGGTGTCTCAGACTAAAACAAGCAGATGAGTAAAAAACTAAATAGTTTAGAAAACATACTTTGAGGTGATTTGTTCATCTCATCGGTTTGGAAAATGGACTTTCGTTCATTAGCCTGAACAGTTTTGCTTTCCATATTTCCGTGTTTAGCCTCAGACGCAGCAGATTTTTGTGAAATTGGCACAAAGTCTCAAAATGCAAATTCATGCTCGTGAGAAGGAAATGTTTTCCCACCAATAAAGGATTGGCAAAGACATGTAACTGCCAAACACAGTTGACTTTTTTTACCCAAATAACGGCCTTTCTTTGTTTCCCAAATTGAATCAAGTATTAGCTGCCTAACATGAACTAAACTGCACCCGATGAGACTGTTAGCAGGCCATTGAATCCACGTTAGTCGCTACAAGCATCATAGATGTGGGTCATTATGGGCCTGCTACGCCTACTACGTTGTAAAAGTGAAAGCTAAACTTAAAAGCAACATGTTCTAACACGTTGTAAAACTGAATGAAACGCACAAACAAAAAGGCTTCTTTAGGTTTAGGCAACAAAACAAAAGAGGTCGCTATCGTGTTCTTTTATTCCTTCTTTCGGTGATCGCCCATGCAAATAGATGATAAGACCTACTAATTGGTATAGTAGCCCCCTTTTTACCCACATTTATTGAGCTTTTCGCGACTGATAACACCTATTTAATAACCTGACAAGTGTTTCTGTTAGCTAACCTTATTGGACAACCTTTGTCATACTAGTTGTTAATCTCTCACTTTTATAATGCACACCAGCGATCCTGACCAGTGTGAGCTTCAGTGCAACAACTCTTCTCCAGTACAGCACTCTTCATCTACCAAATGTTTAACAGGTATGCGTTTCCTGCAGCCGGAAACGTTTGTTAGATAAAGCATTGCGTACTGAAGAAGAGTTTGATGGAATCACATTCTTCTCGTCCAAAACATGTAACCTGCACTTTAGAGTTGCAGCTAATTTCACTTAGTGAGACTGAGTTCCTGCAGCACCGTACAGTACTCTGGTAGTGTAGTCAACGTCAAGATGCAAACTGCTTCACTTGAGTATTATTGAGGTTGCAACTAACTGCTACTATTGTCACTGTAATGGGCCTTTCATATAGGACATGGTTTGCGCTGCGCTCGCCGTACATCATAGTGCGCTGTGGCCAAAGTTCAACCAGTTTGAAATTTGGCCACAGCGCACCGCGAGCTGCGCGCTACACTACGCTTGCACTTTGCTCAGCGCAGCGAAAAGCCGTTGTTGCGCCGCGCAAACCATTGGAAATAATGGGTTTCAGAGCGCAGTGGTGCCGTTTTCGCGTTATGTGAAAGGCCTATAAGAACCGTGACATGGTCAAATTGCAATTTTTCATGTGGGTGGGGGGAGGAATGACCAACAAAGAAATACATTCGGAGCGCCGTTCCGCAAGCTGCACTGGAGTAAGCCCTTTCTAGTTTTGCATCCCCTAAGATCTTCACAGATAAAAAACAAGACAAGCCAAAATATAGTTTACAAAGGAAAATAGAGAATTCATCTTTTCTTTGACATGAAAATATCTCCAGAGTTAAACACCTGGATTGAAACAGTCAGCATTCACATCGGGCAGAACAGTCCCTGCTCAAAAGCCAGGAAGTCACAAATAAAGTGCGAAGCAACTAGTGGACTAAACATTGCACAAAAACTGAAAAACAAAACAAATAAAAAAACAGAATTACACTTACATACACAGTCCAAAAACCTGACATGATAGGCAACGACAACATAAAACAATCATATGTGATGCAGCATAGCTAGATCAAACTCCTGTACATGACGCGGGATATGAATCAGCTCAGTGTGTCTATCATGTCATGCAGTTGGCTGCGTAATGCAGAAGCTTCAGAAGATTCAAGTCCACGTATGCAAACAATCAGTGCACGAGCCAACCTGCAATCTCTGCGAGACGGAACCTGCTTCCATTTTCTCTAGAAAGCCAAAAGGGTTGTGCTGACGGAGAGGAGGAGGAGGGGGGCCGGATCGAATATACGAGAACCGACTGTACGCGGTGAGATGCTACAGCAGGAAGAGAAGAGGGGGCGACTGGAGAGCAGAGAGAAGAAGAGAGAGTCTGGTCCGACTGTGACGGGACCAAAAACTCCAAACGTCATTTGGCAAACAGGCTAAAACTAGGACACTGACACACAAAATACATTCTCTTATCATTCGTGAAGTAGCATTATACAGAGATGGAGGTAACAGAGTCACTTAACAGGAGAAACCCATACATGCATCCCTTTAGACTTTGTGATAGCGTTACGTTACACAAATCAAACCTGCGGAGCTATAGAAGGCCTTCATTTAGAGGTTTTGACTGTCAGTTTAGTCATGCATTTTGTTTCAGCTATAGCGTATGTACAAGATCAGTGTGAATGACTAGTATTCAGCAGGATGACAGGAAGGAAGTGACAGGAATGCTCAAATCACTGGCATCACATGGAGGATGCAACAGTGAAGTTTGGGCTGTTTTGTTTTAGGAATAACACCGTTGGAAACGTGTAATCGGTAGAGAATGAGTTCTATACATTTGTTTCTGTGACTTAAAGGAAAAATCCAACAAATAAAAACAGCTTCTGGGAAAGTGTTGTGCATTTCTGGCTTTTTTTTTTTAATGGTTTATTTTTCCTTCCTCCCTAGTGGGCCTTTCACACAGAACACGGTTTGCACTGCGGCCAAAGTTTGAATCAGTTTGAACTTTGGGCGCACCGCGAGCTGTGTCCAAAGCCATTACGTTTGCACCGTGCAAGCCATCGGAAATACTGGGTTTCAGACAGCAGTGGTGTCGTTGCTGCGTTCTGTGTGAAAGGCTTATTAATAAAAGTCTGGATATTTTCAGCAACTAGTGAAATGTTTCATTGATCTAAAACATAAACAGTGAGTCAGGTTTGGCATTGGTTCCTTTAGGATTAGAGAGAAGGGGTTTCATTCTACAGCAGCAATTTTGCATTGATGTTCAACAGAGATGTGTCCAGAAAAAATGTAAGGTATTACCAACGGAAGAAAAGAAATGTTCAAAGTGAAGCTGGATTTATGTTTCTTGTTGCTCTGGCGTAGAAATGAATTTATAGTTCAGCATACGATTTCACTCGTTGATTGTCATAGCACAACTGCAACATTCGATATACTCAAACTCACCCAGTTTACATTTCTCTTTCATTTTCTAACACAGAGCGATAATGTTGAGCTGAATCTTAAAGTATAAATGTGTCCACTGACTGAAGAGCAGACAATAACTGAGCTGTTTAGTCGAAGCAATAATTTACATTTTTTCATGATTTTTTTAAAAGAGTAAGGAGCTTGAAAAGCCCTGACAGAAAGAGAATAAATTAGATAAATAAAAAGTATTATGATGTAATCATTTGGGACTTTAAGGGCCTTCGTAACACAGAGCAATAATGTCTGAGAGGACTGTGATGTGTGCTGTAAAGGGCCTTGCTAGGTTACACTATAAATCTGTCATGTGTTATTGAGGAGGATATTGAGACTTTCTTTAAATTACTCAACGCTGTCTTCACCATCAACGATCGCTACCTAGAATCAGTAGGGTGCTTCCGCTACCAATTCAGAAAAATAAATCCAGCTCAACTCGTGGAACGTGGTAAAACAATAAAACCTCGGGTGGATTTTTCCTTTAAGGGTCATATGTTTTGTGTGTGTCTCATTTGCATAGGAATCACAGATCTGTTGAAGGCAAACAAAAGCATTGATGGAGGGTTACAGCAGACAATAAACACTTCAACTGAAACAAATGGTACTGAACTGTAGAGGTGTGCAGTTAACCAAACATGATTCCTTTTCGGGGAGGGGGGAGGAGGGGGTTGAGTAAATGATTAGCACGTCTGTACATGAACAATACAATATACCAAACATGATCCCACAGAGCGACACACACACCTCTCAGGGAAACTCTGACAAAAGGCCAAGGCAGATTGAAATTTGACACAATTTGTTCCACACATTTTGGCAAAAGGAGACTGGATGATATCAATATGTACATTTTTCAGATGAAACTTGTGTAAACATTTTGTTCGGTAAACAATTTTTAGACTCTACTACTACATCCCCCATTGTTAGTGTGACCGGTTTTGTTGTTTATAACACTGAATGGAGCGGGGCCGATATCTCGCAACAATTGCATACAATACTAAATATATAAATACACTCATTCTTTCTTAAACAGACCCTTTATGTAGCCGTGATCCAGTTTACTAAACGGACGTTCTACAATAAAAAATATCCTCATATTCATAATCTCTGAAATTGCAAGTTTGCATCATATGAAAACACCCATTTGGAGGCTTCGATACTGTTAGATATCCAACAACCGACCATTGAAATCCCTATACTTTGCATGGTGCTTGTGTTATTGATGACCTCTGTGGCAAAGGTCATTAGCGTTTTTGTTAGAGCTTCCCTGTCAAGGAGCAAAAAGCCTCCCCATAATTGCACTCCTTCTCAAAACACTTTGAACCCATCCTTTCGTTGTTTTTTTTTTTGTTTTTTGCCCCACTTTAAAAAACATCAACAATTTGGCTATAAACTGTACCGATACAAAATACAGTACATTGATTTGTCAAACCTTACACAACATAACCACAAATATATCACTGACCAAAAGTTAAGTTCCTCTCAAATACAAGAAAATGTTACAATAAGTTACGAAAATACGCTGTCACATTAGACACTTAAGTAGAACAGTAGAATACTCATGTAAGGCAAAATCAGGTGATTTCACAGTGACGACTTAAAAAGATTTTAAGATTTTAGTGTTTAAAAACAGACGGCTTCCTTCACTGAGAAGAAGTCCAGTCTGGATATACATATATATATATATATATATTTATATATATATTGGCTTTTCACTGGCAGAAAATTAATTTGGACGCGTTTTTCTTGCTTTCTAGTTAAATAGAAATACCTGATGATTTTCTCAGAAAAAGTTAATTCAAGTGGCGTAAAACCAACCCATTTCTGGAGCACGCAGCGTTTTCTGGAGCGGTGCTAAAAACTACGAGATTTAGATTTGAGCGTTGGGCTGCAGCATGACAACGTCTACCACGTCCTACATCAGAGAATGGCACATCGAACACCAAAGAGCAACTATGGGGAGGTTTTGCACTCCTTCATTAACCAAGTAGCTTAACAAACACATATATAAATATGTTAGTAATTAATAAATAGACACAAATCACAGCAGTGCAATTTTACACTATGCCTACAGAGAGCATTTTGGCATCAAATTTAAATTATGAAATGGAATATAAAATTTTTAACTTAATAAATAAATAGAACATGTAAATACATCAAAACATACAGTACATGATGAAAATAACATTTGGTTGTCAAAAATAAAGCTTTGAGTGTGAAATAGAAAGCCGTTACGGCATGATGGGAAAACCGATTCATTTGATTGCAGGGTACAAGCAAACCGGCTGTGGTGTGTTTTTCTTTTTCTTTTTTGAACACAGCCGTTATATCGGGTACGGTTTAGCCCAATGTCCTAGCAGCTTCCTGCTACGAGCAAATATCAACAAAACAAATATTAAAGTGGATATGAAAAGAAAAAAAATAAATAGTCAAATGTGCGTTTTTGGAATATATGTGGCATGTAATGGTACACTGTAAACACAGCAGGCTAGCGAAAGCGCTGAGCGACGAATCTCATTCAAAACGACAGCGAGGCCATTCCCCGGCAAGCCACTGGATGTCTTTTTCCCTGTTGTCTTTTGGTGGCGCATCGTTTCAAAGGGCTTCACGGAGTCGAGGGCGAGGTCGGACAGCTGGACAGCCATGCAACGAGGGAGAGGGTTCATCCGGCCCTTTGCTTCTCTCCATTCACAAGTTAGTGTGTTTTTTTTCTTCTTCTTGTTCTCAGTCAGCTTCTCGCGTTACAGCCTATCCATCCTGAACGTGTCCTCGGTGGCGGGGTCAGCGAGCACCATGTCGGGGTCGTTGAGCATGTGCAGTCCGTCCAGGGTGAGCGGGTCGATCTTCAGCTCGTCCAGAGGGAACTGAGAGTCTGCGTCGAAGCTGACGTCGCCAACACCCGCCAGAGAGTTGGTCAGCTCTTTGGAGAGGCTCGGCGGAGACTCTCCTGTGACTGAGATACGGGACATCAGAGAGAGAAGTGGGTACTGATATCTGAGAAACAAAACGCAGGTTTGGCAAATATCATGTGAACATTTTTACACGGGTTCAAACTACATTTAAAGGAGGTAATTTGCATGTTTTAACGAGCATCAGTAACTAGCATACAGAGTATTCACGGTTTGATGTGGCTGGCAATTTGCGCCTGCTTCCAAACTTTTGTGAGAGCGATCCCGATACCTTCTTTTCACTGTTTGAGCGTGTAGCTGACAGCAGAAATTGGCCTGATTCAGAGCGAGCACTGCTTCTGCAGTGTGTCTTAACTGGCAAGGCTCAAGTAGCGTATTGTTCCCTTCCTGTCCGTGAAAGCCAAAATTACTCTTCGGTCAAGGCTGCGGTGTTAAAAGCAGCAGAGTTGGTGCCAGAAGCTTACAGGTAAATGTTCAGAACGTGGGAAAAGTCGGGTAAGCAGACGAATATGGAGTTTGCCAGGGAGTTAGGTACTCACTTTAATCGGTGGTGTACGGCTCTTGAAGTTAAAACTTTTCATGACTTGTACAATTTAATGGTTTTTAAAAATTCTCTTCCGAGCAACGTTGCTACCTATATTAATGAATGTCAATTCAAAATTGCTGCCGAGGCTGTAAAGTGAGTTCGGGGAAGTGGTCAGATGACTGGCCTGCCAGGCCAGAACGGTTGTCAGGGGGACAATCTGATGCCGTAGTATGTAATTATTGTAAGGAAAAGGGGCGCTGGAAAGCTGAATGTCCTGATATAAGAGCAAAGAACAAGCGTAATGGGGATGTGACTGTAGATCTACCGCGCTGACTGCATCTATTCGCTATGTGCCTAGTTCTGCTATGTCTTGTGGCCAGGTAGATGTGAAAGCAGGTACTGAAAGCTTACCCCGAGTACCTGCTTTCACAGCTACTTGAGACGAGGCAGCCTTGCAGGACTCCCGACGTACCAGTTAAAATCTTGAGGGATACTGGTTCCTTGGATTCCTTTGTTTTGGGCTCAGTTCTGCTGTTCTCTCAAGAGAGCAATACTGGTGACTTTGTATTGGCCCGTGGTATAAGGATGGAGGTGTTTCCAGTTCCTCTGCACACATTGTTGCTTATGACTGATCTGGTGAAGAATGAGGTCAGGATGGGTGTGTGCCCTGCGCTGCCGATTGAGGGCACAGCTGTCATTCTGGGAAATGGTCTGGCTGGTAGTCGCGTCTGGGCCAATGTTCCTCCACCACCTGTACTGACATCCTCTTGTTTTTCAGTACAGCCTGAATGTTTTCAGTCGTATCCTGTGACGTCCTCAGCTCCTGTTATGCGTACCGCGAGCAGACCACGGACAACTGAGTTCAGTAAGCCTCATCAAGAGAAAATTAATTGCTATAACCGTAAGTCAAACGTTGCTGCACAAGTTAAAACCCCTCTGTTTTCACAGCTTAATGTGAAGGCGTATTACACACAAGGGCCGCATGGCCATGTTGTGCGCTAGGGCGATCTTTTGGTGGCTTATGGACACACTTGGGCCAGGTGTGCTCCATGCTTAAAAGACAGAGCATGCAGCAGTCTAGTGGCTGGCAGATCTCCTCGCACACCATCCCTCTGTGCCTTGGTATTTGATTATTTGTCCTTGTTTTTACAGCACAACATCCATGCAGCACATTTTCACACATCCACTTCCTACACTTATGACTCTACAGATTCCTCCCATACATTCTTTTGGCTTAATTTTAAGTATTTTTTTGGTTAATAAATCACTTTATTTGTTCAGTACGCCCGTGTGTCTCCCGTTGTTGTCACACTTCTACAGCCGGGCTGTGACAAATTATTACAAGATAAACCAGAATAAATCTCCTTAAAAACAATATTATTTCAGTTAAAAGAAATATTAAATACCACCATTTGAAATGTTTGGAAAGACTTCTCTCCCCAGTAAAATGCATCCAAACTGGTGCTACCAAATAACTGGAAACTACAGAGAAACACACAGCTGTGTTTAAATGAGTGATCGTGGTCAAACACAAATACAATAAGGTAAAGGTGTATCTGATGGACTTGTGGTGTCGCTACCTGTTAGGATGATGTTGGGGATGTTGCCGTGGTTACTGTAGCTAAGTTGCTGCGAGTCCTGCAGGCTGCTCCCGGTGAGGCCCATCATGGCTGCCTGTGTGTAGTTGAGGGTGGAGCACTGGTTGTAAAGGCTGGAGGAGCTGATGGGGTTCTCGATCATGTTGAACTGCTCCAGCTGAAAAAGTAGAGAATAGTAACAGTCAGGGACTATCTGAGGAAAACATTTCTGTCATCTCTGCTTATTGTTTGTGTGCTCTGAGTCACCTGGTGAGAAAGGGCATTGGTCTGCCTCAATGCCAACTGCTGATCATAGAAGGAGTCGCCAAATATGCTGCCCACCACGGGAATGTGCTGGAGGAAGAGAAGTAAGCCACAGACGTCAGAACAAATGTCAAGAAAGCAGCTACAATTGAAACACAAAAAGAGAATTAGCCAGAAGGTGAGTTATCTGGGCCCACAAGCAGACATTTCAGCGATGGAATAACAGAAAACACAAGCAAAACACACAACTGTTAGACTGAGCAACGACCAAAGCAAATGGTTTTCATGATCAGGGCTGTCGCGGTTCAGAGACAAAAATAGGAGGCTATTGACACACTAGAAAAACATGAAAACGTGGTGCTCTTTGACACCAAATAATTGTAAAATGACAAAAACAAAATCCAAAATACTAAGATATGAAATGGAAATATGAACATGTGGTTGTCTGTCCCGTCCCTGTGGACAGGACACACAACAGATGTGTTGACCGCGGCAGCCCTGTTCACTATGACACAAATCAACTTGTTGAAAAAGGTGTATTCTGGTATTTGTCAACCTGAGTGTTATTCTGATATTTTTGTCCATTATGTCAGTCACGCTAGCACTTAATTCACCAACTCTGCTGTAGCGATTTGACAAACGTGGACCTCAACAGCTTTCCAAACGGCTTCAGTTCAACAGAAACGTATGTTTTGAGCAACTGTTGGACCGAACTGTGTAGCGTAGCGTATCCACAGTAGGTAGATCAATGTTACTGGATGTATTGGATCCACTTTGCTATGCGGTTTTCAATCTGAACCTAAGACCGTTTGAGATGATTTTTTTTGAAAGTTGTAGCAACTCAAAACTGAGTTAGTGTTATCTAAGTCTCAACAACAGGGGTGGCGAGTAAAATGTCATTTTCCAGGTTGTCACAATAGACAAAAAAACATGAGAACACTGCCCAGCTTGACAAATGCTAGAATTTTCCTTGAAAATATTCTTGCAATGAGAAAAGCACCAACACTGTGTGAGTGGCATTTTTTTAGTGGTGGAGTCCCAGTCTAAGCATTTAGTCACTGTTGCGCCAGAGGTGACTCAATCAGTGCCCGAAAGCCAAGACTTTAGACGGGTTTATATTTGACCTGTACCTTTAAAAGTATACATTTTATTTGTTTCCCCTCTCATACATGAATTAGCTGATTCTCACTTTAAAGAGGTTTTGACCTCTAATAGAGATATAGAGACGTTTTTCTATGAGTGTGTCCCCGCTATGGTTCTCGTGCACGAAGACGCACATGAAGTCTTCTGACGCCATGCAAATTTCTGCCAATTGCTTCACATTATTCTACTGATCTGAAAGTGGCAGTAACAAGCCAAGATATGAAGCAAAGACAGTGAAGAAGAAGACGACGGCTTCAAGCTCGTAATCATGGAGATAAACAATGCTGGATTTGAATTATTAGGGGTGGGGGGGGTAATAATTGATACAGAGACATCAAGTATCAATCTTTTATTATAAAAACTATGAACCTTTTAATAATCTGACGGACGCTGTTCTGTCTTTCAGAGGTTGTAGCGGGCTCAGTCTTGAAGCTGGAGTGAAGATACTGGTATAAAATGAAACTAGAAAACCTAATCCAAATCGATCTGTACCAATCGTGTCATGTTAGCTTGTCGAGAAGAACGCTAAATAATGCTCTAAAGTTTTGCTAAATTTTGTTGAGGAAGAACTGGCAAGGCCATTTTCAAAGGGGTCCCTTGACCTCTGACCTGAAGATATGTGAATGAAAACTGAGAAACAGAGTGAAAACTGTATCTTCTCAGATAAAACAGAGGTTGATAAACTGCATAATTTGCAGTTTGAAATATGTAAGAAAAGGTACTATATTTTTTCACAATACTCAGCACATCGCAAAATGTTTAAAATCGCAATAAGATCGCAGCCTGACTTAAGTATTGTGATAATATTGTATCGTTGGGCCTCTGGTGATTCCCACCCCTATGAAATATTAAAACATCTGCTTTGCAAATGTCTTATGTGGAAGGAAATGTATGACAACGCATACCAGCTGTCTTTGCCTTTATGACGAATGTTTTACTGAAGTCGGGATGAAGCTCTGATGACTTTCTCCCAGTGGAGAGATATGTTGTTTGTGTGTATGTGAATAGCAGATGTAAACTGAGTTTAGTGAGTTTCATTTCTATACTCCAACTAGCAGCTCAGGAGTTCTTGCCTCATAAAATACAAATGGCTAATGCCACCATTGAGTCTGATTGATGATAATGAAGTGTCACAGTATCAAAGTAGTATGGCAGGAGTATTTAAATTTAAGCAATATAAAGCTTAGTATGCTTCATAATTTCCAGTGCTGCTGAATGCCATTTAGAGAGATTATTTTCTCTTTCAGGAGGAACAAAACGGGAGGCGAACAATCTCAGACCCCTTCTCATGACACTGCAGCTCATCCATATGAGAAAAGTATCTCAATCTGGTGTGGTGCACTAAAAAGACTTGAATTTTGCTCGCTGACAGATTAACATTTTAAGTCTAACAACAGGCCAGGGCTTCCATCAACAAACTATCGCCATGTTGTCATGCACACAGTGAAGAGTGACAGTGGTGATGAAGAAATGAGTTATGCGGCTGTTGACACCATGAGTGGTTAACTGCTGTTACAGAGGATGAAAAGCAGCCTAAACTCATCTACAATTAGCTTTCCCACAGGCGCAAAGCCCTTCCCCAGACAGCAGCTAGCTCGGTGGGTGGGCCCTTACTTGAGGCGAGCCGCCGGGGGAGAAGCCTTGATTGGAGACTGGGGAGGTTGGAGACTGAGTGGCTGGTGAGCCAGTCTGATTGCGGTACTGTTGGAGGGAAGAGGGTTAGCTAGCACTACGCTTCATGCCTGTCACACACAAATCTCAAAGGACGGGATGTGGGAGGGCCTTGGATCTTCTCATTATGTATAGTGTGTATAGGTGGGAAATATTACCAGTCACCATAAACTGTTGGACCACTCTGGCTGGCTGAAATAAAAAAATCTGCTGGTCCTTCTCTAGTTAAAAAGTAAAGTTAAAGTGTTGTATTTCTGCATCTTATAAGCTTATATCAGCCAGTTTCTTGCTTCAGTACACACAAATTCAACCAACTACTGTACATCTGAAAATTAACCCAAACAAAAGCTGACAAAATAACAGAAAATGCCAAATAGTGAGAAGAATTTAGCCCTGTTCAGACCTGGCATTAACATGCGTCTTGGGTGATCCGATCACAAGCGGACAACAATAAGTACGTCTGTTCACACCTGGCATTAGAATGCGTCTCCAGTGACCACTTGTGATCGGATCTTACTTCCCCGCTACATATGCAAATAAACACATAGTAAACACATGGCTAGTACAGCAGATGTCGTGACGTAATATTACAGGAATGTCAGCAGTAATATCCAACATATTTGTGAATTTGAGTACATTTTATTATAACAATTTAAAGCTATTGGCTACTGGCGGTCCCCAGGGACCTTTGTGCCGCTGACCCCACCGCATTTGCCAGGCAACAGCGGCGTTCAGAGCTCCAGAGCCGGAGATGAGAGCGTGCGGGTCGGTGTCAGCTCTGTGCAGACGGAGCACCGGAAGAAAAACACCGACACATCACCGACAGCATGAAAATAATGAACTCTCCGTGCCTAGTGTGATAGTCTGTATATATGTAGCATATAGATAAGATATATTTTAATTAGGGCTGTCAAAGTTAACACGATAACTTGTCAACGCTAATTTGATTTAACCCCACTAATTTCTTTAACGCATCAACGCAATCAATCTTTCGGAGGTTGTCGCGGGCTCAGTTTTAAAGCTAGAGTGAAGATACTGGCATCATATGAAACTAGAAAACCTAAGGAATCATTGGTACCAACTATGTCATACTAGCTTGTCGCTGAGGGGGCTAAATAACGCTCCAAACTTGCACTAAATTTTGGTAAATATAAATAATATAAATATATATATGTTGCTATATAAAAAAATACAGTTGTACCAACAGAATACAGTCGTGTACAGAAGCCGTTTCATTCCGCGAGGCTCGTGTCTGCCTGTCTATTCACATGAGGAGCGCAGTGAGACCCCGCAGATTCAAGCAGGATGTCAGTTAAGTAGGCGGTCCTTAATGTGGCCCAGGACACATTTGCGTACACACTGCTAAAAGAATAAAAGAGGCCACTCTGAATGTGGTCTGAGCAATCAGATCTCAATGAGTACTCAATGCATCTTGAGTGCGTTCACACCTGTACTTAGAGCTGTCCACTCGTGATCGGATCACCTAAGACACATGTTAAAGCCAGGCCTGAACAGGGTTAGTCAGCTTTAAAGGACCTGCATGAATCTTCATTAATGAGAATATAACACAGGTAATAAAATGCTCTGCTTTGAAGGTAACTTAAGTAAAAAGGCATAATTATCTGGTTGTCAAGAGTAACGATATACTGTATTTCTCCTAGTAAGGTGAGTTATTCAACAAAATGACAAATCAGTGTCAAAGCCCAGTAGCATAAAAGGATGTGAAGATATTTCCAGGGATGTTTTCTGTGTAGCTGAAGAACTGTCGGAACAATAGAGTGGCAAATTGAATAGAAGCTTAATAGTAGGCGAAATGGCTGTGTCAATGTTATTTCAAATTAATCGTTATCTCTGCTTCCACTTTGTGACTAGACTTCCTGGTTTCTTACCGAGCCGATACTGATGCTGGCGGTGGTCTGGCTCTGGCTGTCTGGGGAGGGGCTGCTGGCAGTGGTACCAGGGGAGCCCAGAGTTGGTAAGGTGATGAGCTGGATGCCCTGCGGCAGGGCCTGCTGCTGCTTCTGGAGATCATTCAGCAACTGAGCCTGGGCCTGAGCCGTCAGCTGGTTGAACAGTGGGAACTGGGAGAGCTGCTGCTCCAGGGTCAACGACTCTGTTTGCAAGACCTGAAGAAAGAAAAGCATGGACTCGGTTTAGGCTAGACCCATAAAATGTGACATATGTTGAATTTACTGGAGGATTATTTCAGCTCTTCGGCCTCCTAGTGACAGGATGCTTTAGCATGTAGCATGTAGCACTGTTCCACTGTAAAAAACACCACCAAAACCGCATTTTATGGACCATAGCTAATCGTGTGGAGACATAGTTGTGTAAAAATAGGCAGTTGTTGACTACTTTCTTCAGCCAGCTGTATGGGGATAACAGCCAAACCAGTTCCAGTATTGTGAATGGCCACCCAGACCATGTTACAGTGGAGTGCAGCAAACAAAAACTGCAAAGCTTTAACTTTAACTTAGCGGAGCCGAGCAGAGCCGAGCCTTACCTGCGTGATGTTGATGGGTGAGGAGAGGGTGGGTGAAAGCTGCTGCGGGGACTGTTGGAGATGGAGGTCAGAGGTGAGGGTGAGCGGCACCACGGGTGGTTGCCGGCGCTGTGACGTTACAGTCATGGTGGGCTGAGAGGAGGTGGGGAGCCCTGGCGAGGAAAAAAACAAAATAGAGTACACATGAAAGGTTTCTTTGTATCCCACTCAACTCAAATCAACTAAATACTGTTAAGTAAAAACACAAAACAATCAGCAATTTTAAGAAGAAGACTGACACCACTTACAGGAAAGAACTTCAACAGAAGTTTAATATTGATTTCTGAACAAACACATAAAAAATGCAAAAACAACGTTTTTTCAGCCTAGTCCACAAAGACTCGAACATGAGCTACCTAAAAGCTAATAGATTATGGCCTAAATAAACAGAAATAATTTTTCCATCAATTAACTACAGCGGCTGAATCTGAAATCTTCATAATTTGCAGTTAAAAAAAGGTAATAAATTGCAATATATCTTATTGTAATACTCAGCATATCGCAAAATGCTTAAAATTATCCCGACTTAAAGCTGCAGTAGGCGGTATATTTTTGGCATCATTGGGAAAAAATTCCATAATAACCTTTCAGCATATTGTAATTCAAGTGTTCTGAGAGAAAACTAGACTTCTGCACCTCCTCATGGCTCTGGTTTCAGGCTTTAGAAAATCTAGCCTGTGAATCCCTGTTGCCTACTGAAGCTTTAAAATGTATATTTTGATGCCGGTACTGTATGTGTTGGATGAAAAATACATGTAAAAATCACATTAATCAATCTCCACACGTTTTACAACTCTTACATGGCGGTTAAGAATTTTCCACATCAAGTATTCAGTGACTAATTGACGCTGTTGAGCCAAACTGATCGTCAGATCAAAAAGGCCAAACCTTCCTCGATCAATGTTATATCGGCCGCATCTAGCTGTAATATCATCTTCTTTTTACTAACGTTTTACTGTTTTCAAATAGTAACTGTTACCATGGCTGGCAGCACTGATGCCCAGGTGGGTGAGGTTGGTGGTCAGGCTGCCCGTGCTGTTGGACGAGCTGAGGGAGGGGAAGGCCACGGTGTCCTCGGGGTCCAGCGGGGTGGACAGCGGAGGAGGGAACTGGATGTTAGTCAGGTCAGGCAGCGAACCACCGGTGTTGTGTGCAGCTGGGAGCAAAGACGGGTTCAACTCCTGGTCTGGTGACGGGAATATACTAAAAGACACAAGTTCTGTCAGACAGGAAAAACGCCACTCTCATATCACCCTACTTCTGACTACTACTCCCGAATAACGGTCTTGCCCTAATCTGGGGATGTTACAATACCAGAAATTTAGTAGTCAATACGTGAAATTCCAAGATTCTTGGTATTCGACACCACGGTAAAAAACAAAAGTAAAACAATAAATCCCATGTACTTCATCATACACTCCTTTGTTACTGTTTGCATACTGTTTTTTGTTAGGAAGTTGAACATAATTCCCTCTATTATCTATTTTATATTGCTGTGAAAACATCTCCTTCAAACAACTGGATTTATTCAAGAGTCTCACCAAAAACGACATTTTATAAGATTACACATTGAACACATCATGATAACGTTATAATTAATGTTTCCCAACACTTTTTTTGCTGAATATAGCCTGAATGCATCATAATGTAATTGGCACCTCTCGTGTTGAAATCGGCAGGACGAGAGCTAGTTTACGTTAGCCGTTAGCAGCCGGTGGGCAGCACAGTCCTGCACGGAGCTAACAGCTAAAGTTAACTAGCTCTCGTCCTGCCGATTTCAACACGGATTTGTTGTTCGCAGTGTAGCATTATCAGGGAAAAAATAGGGTGCGTCGATAGTGATTTTACTGTGTCCCAAACACATTTATTATCGTCCCCAGGACAACGGGACGCCGTTAGTCTTGAACCCTGATGGTACCTACGGTATCTGCTGTACTGTAGAAAAACGAGTACTGTCACGTTTTCAGAATTTTGGCATCGACTTGGTACCGAAGTATCGGTTCTCGTGACATCCCTACCATGATCAGCACCCTTTTGGTTTTTACTGGGATGTTTATCAATTGTGGCATTACCACCATAATAACTATTTCCTGTAGTACTAGAGGCTAAAGTGGTTAAAGAGGTTAAAGTGCTTTCCCGGCATTTTTCCAGTGTATCTAGACCAGCTGTCTTGTATCGGTGCACTTACAGTATGACTTATTTATGGCTGTGTAACTGACAGGCTGCTATACTCCAGTGGTGTTTCACTGTGAAGAACAATAAACCACTCACTTGATTCCCGGGACATCACATGTGTTGGGATTTGATGAATCATCCTGAGGAGAAAACAGAACAACGAGCCGTAAATCTGACGTGATTTATATGTATCGTAAACGTGTATACCTTGTTAGCCCTTCCCTTTCCCATCAATACCTTCTCATCATCCCACAACTGTGTCTGCGCATCCTCGTCTGCATTTGACTCCGACGACTCCGTCCCAGGCACTGTTAGCAGCAGTACTAATTAGTGAAACAGCAAGACACAGTTGCTTTGCTATCACAGAATGCATAACAATAGTGCAAGAAATGAGTCATCAATACCCGAGCCAGTCGAGCAGGATATAGTGCTGTGGTGTGCACTAGATTTCAGTGTCTAAAAATAGCAAGGTGACCACCAGACAGACTGAGTGGATGCCAGCCAATGTTGGCTTCATTATATGAGAGCCTCACACATAAAAAGACATAATCCATGGATAATCAGTGAATTATTGATCCTCATCTCCAGATCACCCTGAGTCAGCTCCATTCAGAGATGTCTTGTACTGTAACAGCATGCTGAAGCAGTTCTTTGTCCCGGATCAGTATCCATTTACTCCATAAATATTTCATCAAGACTCTAGATCTACTTCTTTGTGACATCAACCCTTTTGATGTCATTTAAAGTTTGCCGCCCGCATTAGTACATTAATAAATAAAAGCGTCTCTGTGTCTTTGTAACTGGATCTTCCATTACCTCGTTTAGGCTGCAGCTCCTGTGATCCCCCTGCAAACACCTCCTGGGGCTTCGGATTCATGGCGCTCTGGTGTAAGGCGGAGTCCGAGTTTGTCCTGTATGTGTTAGAAAGATGAGATGTCAGCGAAATCGCCGCTAAATCCCCAACACTGGCAGAGAGCCAATTCTACAGCATCACATCCACGAAGAACCACATTCTGTTACAGACCTTTATTTGCCATCATGCAGCTTAATATCAGGCCTTCTTTATGTTGGTTGAGTTACCAACACAAATGCACAGAATCATGTAATTTAATTTCTGAAATTGAGTGGTGTCTGGTTGTGTGTCCTAGTTATCATTTTGGCAAATAGACAAAGGGGAGGTGGCTTACCTTCTCCAGCTAGTGTCTGGTGGTGGGGAGAGGTAAACTGAGCTGTAAGGACAGCTGTCAATGTGAATCTAGTTAAGGCGTATAAAGTAGAGGGGATGAAAAATAGATCTCAGCTAATCCATACTTTAATGTCTGTCAGCTGATTCGACTAATAGACCTGCTACATAATAAATGACCACACGCAAGTGTTATTGAGATCCAATTACTTGTCTTGTTATTCAATATATTTCTAAGAATAACCTTGTCAACAGGAGTGTAACAATACACTGACAGTATTGCATTATATCATTTAATATCAGGTTCTCAATACATGTAGTGAAATGAACAATTCTCCTCACCCTTTGTTCAAAATCTGTTGAACAATGCAGAGCTATGGTTCATGGCTTCTCCTCTTTCTATCACCACATCTGGTGGTTCTTGTTATGTGTTAGCCTTATGAATAAAACTGAGAAACAACCGTGTGTGAATCAGGCAAATGTACACTGTTTCAGCATGAGGTCTCAAATGTTCATTATTCATTCATTCTTTTAAATCCATTTGGGACATGACTTGTTTCAGTTTAAGGGTGTATTTAGTGTACTAAGTTTTAATTACAAACTATGTTTTCACAGGTAAACGTGTCAAAGGTTTCTCCTAGTAAGCTTTGGCAGTTTGTTAGTTATTGACTGTTAGCTAAAGCAGAGGTTCTTAATCTTTTTTTCAGCTATGGACAGATTCTAAGAGTTATAGATTTGTTAGATTAGAACGTAATTTATAGGGATGCACTGATCCGTCTTTTTCAGTCCCGATACAGATAGCGATACCTGGGCTTTGGGTATCGGTAAATACCGAGTATCGATTAATAAGTATGCTGTATGCCTCACTGTGTGGAAGTGACTGGGATCATTCTTTTATGTGTAAAGTGGCATTATGTTTCTTAACCTTGTAAAACAAATGTAACAACTAAATACATAGATATACATTTACTGAATTGTAAATCGTACACCAGCAACTTGGTAAAAAATCTTAAAAATTAACAGGAATTACATTCAAGTGTAAATCCTTTTAACGCAGCAACAAATTAGTCACATCTTAAACAAGAATTGAAATGCCAGTATATTATGTATATAGTATATAAACATAGAACTGAATTGAATAGATCGGGCCCATTGTCACAGATATCCGATCAAGCTATTTGAGTCAGTATCGGCCCAATATCCGACGTGGTATCCGTGCATCCCTAATAATTTATCAACTATTCTACTGTAGATTTCAAAATCTAAATATTATTTGTTGAACTATGAAGCTTTTTGTTAAAAATAAATAAATAAATAAAATTTAAAAAAAATCATATCATATCATTATGATTTAAATTAATTAATCTGAAACTTTTCACAGCCCCCGGGCGGAGTGCCACGGACCCCTGGGGGTTCCCGGACCCCACTTTGAGAGTTAACATATGGTAGTCAGCTTCCCATATAATTTAGATCACCAAGTATGAATTCAAGCTCGAGTTTGTCATTCCAACTATAAAAATAACATGAAATTTCATTGTATTTCTGGCTTTGAGCATTTTGGGTTCCCAGTAAATTATAGCAACGCTAGAAGAGGAGTACTAAACCAGACACTGAAAATGTTACGTCTGTAAACATGCTAACTTAATTACAACAGACTGAAGTTGGAAGCCTTCAGAATTATGTTCAAGCAGCCTCTGAAGCCTCAAAGCAACAATGAATGCAGTCAAAACATCCTACACCAAATGCTGCCACAGATAAACAAAAAAAGGATATCTGGCGTCCATGTTTGTCGACTGACAGCGGCCGGCGGTGAGGAGACGTGATGCGGTTCCGGTCACGGTAAACCCGCTCCACCAGCCCGTGGTGCCGAGTTGTCCGACTGGTATCCAGCACCGAGTTCTAGAGTGAACACAGCAGGTGAATGAGGCCAGCGAAACGGCTTACTTACACAACAAAACTACCTCTTAGGATAATGTCTTAGGATTAATGGTGCAAATGTGTTCTTTTCAAAATGAGTCAAGCCATGGGCCCCCCATACTGATGCTCGAGTTGGCAAATGTATTTAAAGATGGAAAGCCATGACAAGCAATGATATACTTTGAAATTTAGGAACCAAATTACACTGCAGGGTAGAACTGGTATACCTTGTATTACACACTTCTGGCTTCCTTTCGCTCCTGAACCGTGATAAAACCTGGTCCGACTATGCAGCTCTGACCAGCAGCTCATTTCTGAACACTTTAGGCAAGGCTAAGCCTGCAGACTTCTGTTTTGAGCCAATCTTTCACGAATACTACAGATAACTGCAACCTTTGTATGTCCAATATTATCACCAACAGCTAAAAAAGGTACACTGATCGAGAACAAACCATTGATTTACCAGCCGAGAGAGGCTAAGGGCTCACCTGAAAAGGCAGGTCAATGTTGCCATTTCCAATCTGATTGACATTGGGCAGTGAGCCTCCATAGTACTGTCCACGATTCTGCCCTAGTTGCAAATACTGGGTCTTCTGTAACTGCAACTGTGCAAAGTAAAATTGCATGAAAGCATGAGTGAATGATTGATCTGATTCACAAATAAAGTGATGCTAAAAATGAATGGTGTCTGCCGGTCGACAGTGGTGAAATGAAAGATTAATGAGTCCATTAATTGACAGATGAAACATGATGAGACGGGCAGATTGGGTGTTTCATGAACAATCAAGAGGCAGACAACAGCTTTCATAGCAAAGAAAAACAAATCACATCAGCTGATGTGACTGACACCTGACTGACAGCTAGTGTGATTACAGTCTTTCCATGTGACACACCTGGTGAGTACATTAGCCACGTGTAGTAATACAAAACCAGTCACAAAGGTCATGTATGTTATTACAAAAACACTGTGATGGAAGACCTCTTTTACCAATAATGAAGTTGATGATCTGAACAAAATGCAGTGGATTGATGTTTGGATGGCAACACAAAGAAATCTGGCAGAGACCACAAGACTGACTAGTTAACTTTGTTTTTTTCCTTGCAGTAAATGACAGTACAGCTCAGGTTTACAGTGATGCATCGTGTGGTAAGTGGGCATCATTTCCAGCAATCGGGCTAACAATTAGCCCAAACATTTCCTGGCAACAAGATGTTCCTCCTTCTGTGGTTACTAGAGCTGAAACAATTTGTTGATTAATTGATTAGTTGATCACCAGAGCATTGATTGGCAACAATTTTGATAACTGATTAATTGTTTCAGTAATTTTTAAAGTAAAAAATCCACACATTCTGTTGTTTCAGCCTCTAAAGTGTTTGCTGCTTTACTCCGTTTCATGCGATTGCAAAATGAATGGGCCTCATTCACAAACAGTGCGTATGCACAAACAGTGCTTAAACCCTGCGTATGTACGTTTTACGCACAAATTTGGAATTCATCAATATTTTCCCCCTTGGAAACACAAAATATTTTGCCTTCCACCTCAGACACCATTGTCCAATTTTCTTCAGTAGTGAAATTCTTTTGTTTGTTTTTTGTTTTAGGGGCCATGCTTCTCTCTTTTACAACAACTTCCCAGCTTTCTCCATGGTTAACCTCTAGGCAAATGAATTCCTTTTATAGAGAAATGGGGCCGTGGCAGTATGCTCATTGCAAATAGCAGGCAAGCGTCTGTCAATTTAGAATGATTCCGATTCACTAACATACGCACGATGGTAAGAACACAATTGGCCGGTGGTCATAAATTCAACGGTAATATTGTGTGTGCACTTATTTTGTGTGCAAAGTAAGAACATTTCTACACTCATATTAATGAATGAGGCCCAGTGTCTTTACTGGAAGTTATTCCAGCACGTCAACCTCCATTGATAGTACAGGACATTTTCCATATTTTCTCATACTTTTTAGTGTAAACTAAGGCTGCAATTATAGAATTTTCATCATCAATAAATTTCTTAACGATTAACCAATCAATTGTTTAGTCTATAAAATGTATGCTTCTCATAACATCTCAGAGGCCACAGTGATGTCTTAAAATTGTACAAACTGAAGGATTTTGAATTGATATAAAACAGAGAAAAGCAGCAAGAGCAGGAACCAAAACATTTAGCATCATTGAATTAATACATGAACTATTCAATGATTATTTAATAATATTTTTTTTTTTTTTTTTAACTGGTCAAATAATAATTAGCTTCCAACCTAAGTAGTTAAGGCAACTATTTACTGTTGATGGGAGAAAGTTACCATAGTTACCCTGACTTAACCTTAAGGTACACTAACTAAAATGTTGCTGTCAGGGCTCCCAAACTCTGGACTGCACCTCCTATAGAGATACGATCCATCTAACTCTGTATCCATTTTTAAAAAACTTTTGAAAACACATTTTTTTTAGGACAGCATTCCTATAAGTAGAAGACTGGGTATAAATATATGTATGTATACATCCGTTTCTGGACGCATGTGTACACTTATACACATTTATGTATATATACTGTATATTTGTTTCATCAACTTGTCCTACCATTTTACCACTTCTATTATTATTGATATGTTTTGTGATGTTCTGTTTTAACAGTTACCATATCTTTTACTTTATTAATCTGCTTTTATTGTCTGATGTTCTGTTTTAGCAGTTACCATATTTGTTTTACTCTATCTGCTTTTATTGTCCGATGTTCTGTTTTAGCAGTTACCATATCTTTTACTTTATTAATCTGCTTTTACTGTCTGATGTTCTGTTTTAACAGTTACCATATCTTTTACTTTATTAATCTGCTTTTATTGTCTGATGTTCTGTTTTAACAGTTACCATATCTTTTACTTTATTAATCTGCTTTTATTGTCCGATGTTCTGTTTTAACAGTTACCATATCTTTTACTTTATTAATCTGCTTTTATTGTCTGATGTTCTGTTTTAGCAGTTACCATATCTTTTACTTTATTAATCTGCTTTTACTGTCTGATGTTCTGTTTTAACAGTTACCATATCTTTTACTTTATTAATCTGCTTTTATTGTCTGATGTTCTGTTTTAGCAGTTACCATATCTTTTACTTTATTAATCTGCTTTTACTGTCTGATGTTCTGTTTTAACAGTTACCATATCTTTTACTTTATTAATCTGCTTTTACTGTCTGATGTTCTGTTTTAACAGTTACCATATCTTTTACTTTATTAATCTGCTTTTATTGTCTGATGTTCTGTTTTAACAGTTACCATATCTTTTACTTTATTAATCTGCTTTTATTGTCTGATGTTCTGTTTTAACAGTTACCATATCTTTTACTTTATTAATCTGCTTTTATTGTCTGATGTTCTGTTTTAACAGTTACCATATCTTTTACTTTATTAATCTGCTTTTATTGTCTTGTGAAGCACTTTGTAACATCTGTTTTGAGAAGTGCTATATAAATAAATGTATTATATAAATGTACTATATAAATAAATCTATTACATAAATAAATGTACTATATAAATAAATGTACTATATAAATGTACTATATAAATAAATGTACTGTATAAATAAATGTACTATATAAATAAATGTACTGTATAAATAAATGTACTATATAAATAAATGTACTATATAAATGTACTATATAAATAAATGTACTGTATAAATAAATGTACTGTATAAATAAATGTACTATATAAATAAATGTACTATATAAATGTACTATATAAATAAATGTACTGTATAAATAAATGTACTATATAAATAAATGTACTATATAAATGTACTATATAAATAAATGTACTGTATAAATAAATGTACTATATAAATAAATGTACTATATAAATAAATGTACTATATAAATAAATGTACTATATAAATAAATTTATTATTTATACATTATACATTTATTATTATTATTATTATTATTATTATTAAATGAAACTGTAGAGATGAAAATAGTAAAAGAGAGGCATGTACATTGTTTAGTATTTATTTTCCACAAGTCTGATATTTTTATTATTGCTTAAAGAAATAGCTAATATGCTCCAGAGCTAATGCTGAGCTAAGCTAATGCTACAGAGCTAATGTAATGGATGGTTAACAGGGAGGAGGAATCACAGCTGGTTGGCTGGTTAACATCTGATTGGCTAACAGATGCTAACTCAGCTAGGAGCCTCCTCAGAGGATATTGCTCCAGTTTAGTGTCAGCAGCTGAACTTTCACTAACATGTTGTTATAACTCAGTTATTTACATGTCAGTAATGTTTGCTAACTCAATGACACAACAGTGACTGGTCAAACCATCACATTACTCACAGCTCCAGTCAAGCTAGTTAACAGGAGTAGCTTGTTCTATGTGATTAAGGCCAGCATGGTTTAAACAGGATGATGATGATAATATTGAAGTGATGCAGCTGAGGAACGTTAATAGTAACTTTAGCAACCGTTGCTAAGCAGCTCAGCATCCAGCCTTCAGGTCTCCGCAGCGACAGACAAGCTGCCAAACAGCGATGCAACATAAACACAGTAAACAGCACCGTGTGTGTGTGTGTGTGGTCAGGTCTTACCCGTGCAGCTCTGGTGATGTTCAGGTCTTTCATCACTTCTTCAAACGCAGCGGTTTCCTCCGCCTGTTTCTGATTATGCAAAGCGATTTTTTCGCTAAATTTGCGAGGATTGTTAGAGGACGCCATCTTTACCCTCCTCTTCTTCTCAATGGAATGTTACGTTACGTTACCACGCTAGGGGCCTTCTGGTGACGTCATCACGCACAGGCGACGGCGGAGGCACGACAAGTGTGTTGTGTTGATGTTTGGTCTTCCTTATTTAATAGATAGATAGATGGATAGATAATGTTGTGGAAGTTCATGTCTTCTTCTTGATAGATAGATAGATAGATAGATAGATAATCTTGATAGAAGTTCATGTCTTCTTCTTGATAGATAGATAGATAGATAGATAGTAAATTTATTGATCCCTAGGGAAATTCAAGTTTCCAGCATCACAGTTCCATAGTGCAAAACATGTTTGTAAAAAGGCAGTAAAAAAGTTATTAATGCAAAGTACAAAAAAATATACCAGATATAAAAATACAAGGAGATGAAGAAAACTGTTACAACTGAATATAGTGCAGGGTAACAGCTGTGATGTAATGATATACAGTGGGGAAAAAGCTTGGACATTAAAGAATGTATATTTAAAATGTATTTGGTATATTGTGATTGTGATTATTTCTTGTGATTGTGATTATTTTGTGATTATTTCTTGTGAAATTTAATTATTCATTAATATGTAATTTCGCTTTGGCAATAATGCAACCTGAACATTCATGCCAATAAAGCTTATTTGAATTTGAATTTGAATTTGTGATAAATACTGCATCATTCACGAACTCAAGGAAGTGTCTTTCAAGATATTACATATAATTTATCCAGTAACACTTGTGTTAGAAAGATTCAAGCTGGATATTGATTATAAGGGTGATTTCTGTGGATTTGAAAAAGGGAGTATTTCCAGTCTATTTTTTCACTGTATATATATACAAGAATGTTCTAGATTGATGTCGCCAACTTTCTACAAAAGAAACTTCAGATGAATGTTGAAATAAATATGTTTGATGTAATGCTATATTTTAGTCAAAATAAGATTGAAATTATTTATTATTTTTGAAAGAAATTCCATATTCATAAGAAGAAATGGTCAGAAACCAAGCCTGCACTTTATGAATGAATTCAAACAATAAAGCACCATCTTACCCAATGTTAAAACCAACAAAAAATTAAGACCTTTGTTATTAAATGAATATAATGTGATATACATCAATTTTTCAATTGTCTATGTGTCTGTTTGTACCTCCGTAAATGAGTGTTCAATAAAGCAAGCATTAAAGAGGTAGGGCGAGTTTAAGATAAGATAATTTTGTGCCCAAGATGCTTGATATATACAGTGACATATACTGTACAGTGTGCTTTATATACAGCTCTGGAAAAAATTGAGACCACTTCAAAATTATCAGTTTCTCTGGTTTTACTATTTATTGGTATGTGTTTGAGTAAAATTACATTTTTTGTTTTATTCTATAAACTACTGACAACATTTCTCCCAAATTTCAAATAAAAATATTGTCATTTAGAGCATTTATTTGCAGAAAATGACAACTGGTCAAAATAACAAAAAAGATGCAGTGTTTTCAGATCTTGAATAATGTAAAGAAAACAAGTTCATATACATGTTTAAACAACACAATACTAATGTTTTAACTTAGGAAGAGTTCAGAAATCAATATTTGGTGGAATAACCTTGATTTACAATCACAGCTTTCACATTGCTGTTGGGTGACTTTATGCCACTCCTGGCGCAAAAATTCAAGCAGCTTGGCTTTGTTTGATGGCTTGTGACCATCCATCTTCCTCTTGATCACATTCCAGAGGTTTTCAATGGGATTCAGGTCTGGAGGTTGGGCTGGCCATGACAGGGTCCTGATCTGGTGGTCCTTCATCCACACCTTCACTGACCTGGCTGTGTGGCATGGAGCATTGTCCTGCTGGAAAAAACACTCCTCAGAGTTGGGGAACGAGGTCTCTTAATTTTTTCCAGAGCTGTATTGTATTTAAGGGAGTTAAACTAGTACAATTACAGAGCCTGGGGTGTCCTGATGGTTAAAACACACAACATAACCGCAGACTTCCCAGTTAAGCTCTGGCCAGGGACTTTTGTTGCATGTCGTACCCCTCTCTCTCTCTGCTCCTGGTTTCCTGTCTGTCTGTTAAACTGTCATGATCTAATAAAGGCAAAATGCCAAAAAAGATCTTTAAAAAATTGCAGAGCCTGCATCCCAATACATTTAAAATCCCTGAACATTTTATGGTGGTGAAATATAGCCACACCTTACTTGAGCAAATATTTCCAAATTCCCTCAACAATCTGGATGGATACAAACAGTTCGACCTGTCAAAATCAATCATCCTATCAAAATAAGAACAGAAAAAGCACCTGAAGGGTATTTTTAAAACAAGACACACCTTTAATAAAGGATGCACATAAAGCTTCACAAATGTCTACATTCCCCTTTGACGACAGCGGTTTCCTTTATATTGCACTTTAATGATATCATGTGCTTTTACCGGTACAAGTAACACAAGACAAACACACACTAAGGCAACGGGAGAGACAGAGTTTAAAATGGACACCATCATGTAGATGATCACATTTAAAAAGGAAAAACAAAGACTTTAAGCTTGCGTCTTCCTTACACACATCAAGTACATCGATAACGTCAGCAGCAGAATCAGACGTCTGATAAATACGGCTTTCAAAAGTGCAGCAATGGATACTTTAAGTAGCTTTTCTGTGGATTTGATTTTTTGAGGATAGTTTATATATTAAATCTGCATTAATACACATAACCTGTATCCCCATACTGTGTTAGTCAGGGGACAAAAGAGTGTGTGGTACAGTTGTTTAACATAAAGAGCAGCACACACTGACATTACACTTGACGCACACATGAATGATTTATGTAGCTGCCTTAAGAGGTCCAAACTGGTTTGTTGTGTTGACTGAGAGAACAATTAATGTGCCAGTAGGGGGTTCAGCTCAGGAAACACAAGGGCAGTAGCAATAAAAAACACACACACACATTAATAACATCCACATGGAATATGTGATTCTAAGTTAAAACACAAACACTACTCGTGTTCATTTGTGCAATCATTACTGTGCATTGTGGTTTGTTGGTTAGTACATTTGAGAAGACATAAAACAGTGAGATTTTCAGTCATCATGGTTGAATAATAAAATGATAATAAAGAAAATATTACAACATAAAAAGGAGCAGACGAATAAAACATTCACAACTGTACAATCAAAATGTCTAATGTTATAAAAGTTGACCGTTGCAAACTTTCATTCAAAAATGAGAGAATTTGTGCCGTCTGTAACTTCAGCCCTTGATTGGTAAAATTACACCTTTACAGACTGAATTATGATTATCTTTCAGATAAGAAGTGCTATAAAATGTAGGTAATGCTACTCTGGAAGAGAACTTATATCTTCACAGTTCATTTGGAGATAATACCAGTCAATTCATTATAGAATTCACACAGGAGCATCAACTTGCTATAGGCTTTTCCCCTAGAACGCATCAAAATTGTAATTTCAAAAGTTGGTATCGGTTTCATAATCGGTTTCAGATCCTTAAGAGTTTTCACATGAAAGAAATTTCGAATCAAAATTTACTCCATTAATGAAGGTTTGTCTGTTGATTAAACACATCTTGTCCAAAACAAGACAAAGACAGAAAATAATACACTAATCTGAGTAATGTTGCTTTGTAGCTTTTCAGGTCATTCCTTCAAATGAATGAACGCACGCACGCACACACAGTAGCTTACATAATGTGTTGACTCAACGGTCGGCAGAAAGAGCACATGGAATAAAATCTTCACAGTCACAGGTCAGAGGGTTAGCGTTGTGTAGTGTTTTGTGGAATAATAATTGGTGTACAAGCAATGCCAGCAAAGGATTCTGGGAAGTGTAAATCCCTCTCCCACTCGTCTGTCTCTGTGTTGTACACCTGCACGATGCTCGTGACGTTGTTCAGGTGCCAGTTGTAACCTCCGACGATGTAGATCTTCCTGTCCAGTAAGCAGCAGCCTGCCTCAGACTGGCCTGCTCTCATGGGGCTGACGGTGGTCCACTGGTCGTTCTCTGGAATGTAATACTCGACCGCGAGCACGTCAAAACAACGGTCCACGTGGTCCATGCGACCGCCCAGAGCATAAACACGATCCCTGGTGCTGATCATGGCATGCAGCACTCTGGGTTCATTCATGGGAGCTCTGAAGTCCCACTGGTCTGACGCCGGGTCGTAGCAGTGAAGAGTCTTCTTGTCCTCCAACGAGACGCCGTAACCCCCTGAGATATACAGCTTTTCTCCACAGGGTGTCCCTGCGTGACCCCAAATCCTGCGTTTTAATGGTTCCACATTAGTCCACTCATTCTTCTTTGGGCAGTAACACTCTACAGATGACAGACTGCCGGATCGATTGCGCCCTCCAGTGGCGTACAGCTGTCCGCGCAGCACGTTGAGCTGAAACTGGATACGAGCCTCCTGCAAAGGTTGGATGCGCAGCCACAGGCTCAGATGCGGGTCGTAGCGGAAGCAGCTGTCCACCGCCCCCTCGCCGCTGCGGTACTGTAAGTGCTGTCCACCGACGACGTACACAAAGTTATCGAGTACGGCGACGCAAGCGTGGCTGCACCCCGCCTCCATCTCTGTCAGCTCTTTGAACTGGCGGGAAGCGATGTCAGGGAGGTGGTACACCTTAGTGCTCACGGTGCGGTCGTTGTCGGTGTAGGGCGTCCCGCCAAAGGTGATGACTGACAAGACGTCAGAGCGTATGAGTGTCCGTGAAGACTGCATCTCGTGCTGTCGGAAGGGAAGGATCTGGTAATTGAAGGCCTCGAGGAGATACTGGCGGCACAGCACGTCCTCCACCATGATGTCCACCGTCTGAACGCTGTCCACAAGCTCCGAGGAGCGCATGAGCGGGAAGCGCACATGGCAGAGGACGCTGCTGGCTTGGGCCCGGCGAGACTCGTCGTACCGGAGCCACCTGATGGCGGCGTGGAAGAGATCGATTTCGCTACAGTTCTTCAGCTTGTTGCTCTGCAGGAAGAAGACGAGGCGCTCCATGGGAATGTGCAGGAAGTCCTCCTCCTCCGCAATCTGGAGGAAGTGGCGGAAGGTGAATGCGTCCACCGACTCTTTGAGGGAAGACAGGCTGAAGGTGGTGGCCATCTGGCCGATGTGCAGGCAAGTCTCCACGCTCATCGCTGACTTGAGGAACTCTTCGCAGAGCTCCACGACTGGGACCATCTGCAGAAACACCGCTGCTCCGAGGACATCCTGAATACAGTCCAGGTCTAGAGTGACTTCTGCACTGTAGGCAAAGTCAATGATGTGCTTCAACCCGCGGGCGGACAGACCCTTCAGCTCAATGGTGTCCTGATTTGACTCCCTCATGCCTCCGGTAAACATTGCTCTGTAACACAACAAGAGGTCCGTGAACTACATAACATTTAATTATAAATCCATCTCTTCTAAATGCAAGGCATGAATTTTGTACAACTTTCCATAACTAAGTCAGAGCACTTGTATGATGTGAAAAAGCTTTCCAATTTCTGGACTTCTGTTTTGTTTAGGTTTCCATGGCAGATGAACTGAAAACTACTATCTAATGAGAAAAGTATGCGAAACAAAGTGAAAAGTATATTTGGTTATATTTTTATGTCAGAATAAAACAGATAGCTCCGCACACCAAATAGCTCCCGCATGAGGGATTTTTATTATACTGTAACGTTTCAAGCACCAGGCTCTTCTTCAGACTTCTGATGAGTGCAGAGAGTTGCACATGTGACAATACCACACCTGTTTCACATAATCAATTAAATATTAACAATATAGTATATATTAGACATTAGGTTGACATTGCACTGATAGTATCTCAAGATTACAGAGAGGTACATAAAAAGATGATGGCACAGAAAGGAACATATCAGTATTTTACATTTATATGTAACCCATTTGTTCACTTATCTAATTTATGCTGAATAATTTCTAATTTAAAACGTCCTCACTTTACATTTCTGTAATAAATCTTCCCGACATCTCTGTAAACATAAATTCAGTGAAGTATAAAGGCTCAGATTAAAAACAAAATGAAAGAAAATAGAGCTGCAACAATTAATCGATTAGTTGTCAACTATTAAATCGATTTTTCTGACGTTTTATAGACCAAACAACTAATCAATTAATCCGGAAAATAATGGACAGGTTGATCGAGAATGAAAATAATCGTTAGTTGCAGCCCTAAAAGAAAACAAGAGCAAGTGAGTGCATCATTTCGCATTTCTCCCTCTTTTACCTTCCTCCCCCAACTAAATTTAATCTTTTAATATAGTTGATCTGTGAACTGCAGCGAACTCTAACAGTGCACTCAGTGTAAGGATAAGAGCATCGGCTAAGTGCTTCCAATTTAAAATGTAAATGGACGGTGAGAAGTCTTGTGATTCAGACTAACCTGAAGTAATCACTACAGGCGGCCAGCACAGCTTTGTGGACCTGGAAGCGCTCCTCATTGATGGCCAGCACAACGTCAAGCAGTTGGCCCTGAGCCCGCAAGACCGACAAGCCCTGGAGGAGGGTGGCGCTGTGGCTTGAGGCCGAGAATGTACAGCGCAGGGTGCTATTCTTGTTAGCCATACTGGAAAGAAAAAAAGGGCCTTGTCACAATCAGTAAATCAAGGGATCCTACAGAATAAAACTCACTTATATTTTCCAGGGCTTAAATTCTTAACTTGGAGACTTGTTCAATATAACGTATACAGCTACAAGCTGTAATATTCTGGCCGAGCAGGCTGTATAGCTCAGGAATATTAAAATGTGATCTGTATGTGGATATCTAATGTCTGGTGTTAACTCAAGGCGCAGATGCACACAACAATACTGTGATGGAAATTTAATCTAATCTGTCGGCCAGGGGGAAATGCAATCTGTAGCGTACAGTGTCTTTGCATTAGTGAGAGCAAATCTGCACACAGGAGAGAAACAACATTGCTATCAATAGAAATGTCATCGCTCTGTTTAGACTGACTTAGATGCATCTGTTGCTGCACAGAGAAAACAGAAATTAATCTGTCAGTATAGCGGTAGGTGGAAACACCACTACCACATGTTTTAACAAATCATCAGTGTGCAGGAACAACATGTAGGGGTAGAAAACCCCATTGCATTGGGCAGAAGGGACATCACCAGGGACAGAAATGTCAAAAAAACACATAGAAGAGTATTAAACAACACTTCAAATAGAAATATTTTCCCAACTAAACACCATAAGTAGAAATTAAATCAGACAGTTGTACTGTGACAGCTGTCATGCTGTCGGCACTTCCTCTGCCAACCTGCTTTGTTAAATGAGACCCAAAAATGTCATCCAATCACATAGAAGGCAGATTACAGATGATAAAACACACCACATGTAAGGGATCCTATTGTTCAAGTCCAACAATTTCATAGTCAGATCAAAGTTTAATACTGGGCAGAAATTAGGTCATGAATTATTAAATTAAAATGGAGTAAAGCACTGAAGCATTTAGGCCTGTAATATCCAACACTCCCGAAAGGTTTTTTCTCCTCAACTTTTCCATACTCTCCAGACCTACTGTACGTGCTGATCTTATGTAAGTCATTGTGGTCATCTTACGTCATAATGTGTTTCTTTCTCCTCATCTTAATCGTTAATTTTGTTGCAACCTCAATAAGAAGTGTTTCAAGAGCTAAATCCAAAAAGGGACTGGGCTGTCAAAGTTAACGCGTTAACAACGCGCTAACGCAAATTTGTTTTAACGCCACAAAATTCTTTTACGCAATAACACAATTGATCTTCCGTAGGTTGTACCGGGTTCAGTTTTAAAGCTAGAGTGAAGATACTGGCATCATATGAAACTAACAAACGAATCCATTGGTACCAACCATGTCATACTAGCTTGTCGCGAAGGAGGTTAAATAATGCTCCAAAGTTTTGGCTAAGAAAAACTGTCATGGCCATTTTCAAAGGCGTCTCTTGACCTCTGACCTCAAGATATGTGAATGAAAATAGGTTCTATGGGTACCCACGAGTCTCCCCTTTACAGACATGCCCACTTTATGATAATCACATGCAGTTTGGGGCAAGTCATAGTCAAGTCAGCACACTGACACACTGACAGCTGTTGTTGCCTGTTGGGCTGCAGTTTGCCATGTTATGATTTGAGCACATTTTTTATGCTAAATGCAGTACCTGTGAGGGTTTCTGGACAATATTTGTCGTTGTTTTGTGTTAATTGATTTCAATATATTTCCAATGATAAATCTCCCTTTAAGGTACATTTTGAACAGATAAAAAATGTGTGATTAATTTGCGTTTGAATATTTTAATCGATTGACAGCCCTAATGTAAATGTAACTAATTGTGTTAAATGGACATATGATATTGCTCGCAATTGAATCAAATCGAAATTTATTATTTACACCTGTGATTTTCCTACGGTGACTGTGGGAAATGTGATCCAAAAATGTTGTGCGCTTACATTAAACTATCGGCTGATAGGCCTGATATTTAGGGCTGGGTGATATGGAGAAAATCAAATATCACGATATTTTTGACCAAATACCTTGATACCGATATTGCGATGATATTGTAGGGTTGACTATTGGTGCTTCCACAAAATAGTTACACAATATTTTTGATAAATAATCATTAGTATTGTGGATATAATGACTAAGTGGGTAAAGGCAAATAATACAAGTTCATAATATTACATCACTTTACTGTAATGCAGCCTTTAAAACCAGGAAAAGACAACACTTGTGCCATATCGCATTATCTAAAATCTAATCTGGTCTCATATCACAATATCGATATATTAATAATTGGATTTTTAATCTCTCATCAAAAAAAACAAACCTTTTTCATAATATTAATGGTGGGTCTGTTAAATTTAAGTGATGTATGCTAACTTGCACAATAACACAGCACTAGAACAGGCACACCTATGAAGCGGTTATTAATAATACCCACGTTTTTCCTGCTATGACATGTCAAAATATCTGCTACTTTTTCATTTGTTTTCAGCCCGTTTAGGTTACTTCTGTGCAAAATTTTGAGAATATTTTAGAACAACAAAACATATTTTATTTCAATTATTCTTACGATATGTAAATGTTAAGGCATAAGTGATATTTTAGACAGAACGTTCAAATAATTTTAAATGTCTCACTTTGTTTCTATGCAGAATAGAATCACTGTCATAAATTATATTACACTGTATGAACTGGATGAAATATTAATGGTTGATCTGGTTAAAAAATCCAGTATCGGTCTGGCTCTCTACAGCACTGACATCAGTCAAGGTGTTGTATCTGATTATATTGAAATTGTGATAAAAGTGATCAAATATAATAATAAAAAAAAAAAAAGAAAAAAAAAAAGTAGGCTAAACAGACTTTCACTTTTCTGTTAATAATTTGCAACTTTATATGTCAAAATGTTTCCAGTTTGGCCTAATGTTATATTGTTGTCTATTAATGTTACATAGTTGTATATTAATGTTACATAATTGTATATTAATGTTACATAGTTGTCTATTAATGTTACATAGTTGTCTATTAATGTTACATTGTTGTCTATTAATGTTACATAATTGTCTATTAATGTTACATAATTGTATATTAATGTTACATAGTTGTCTATTAATGTTACATAGTTGTCTATTAATGTTACATTGTTGTCTATTAATGTTACATAATTGTATATTAATGTTACATAGTTGTCTATTAATGTTACATAATTGTCTATTAATGTTACATAATTGTATATTAATGTTACATAGTTGTCTATTAATGTTACATAGTTGTCTATTAATGTTACATTGTTGTCTATTAATGTTATATATTTGTATATTAATGTTACATAGTTGTCTATTAATGTTACATTGTTGTCTGCACCTAACTTTGAATGTGTTTTGAAGGTTTACTGTTGTAAACTAATCATAACAGTGACATTAACTAGAAAGGCTGTTATTATCAACATTGCCAAAAAAGTATTGAAAGTATTAACTTAGACATTCAAATATAAGAGACATACTTTACCAAAGAGTCAACACATGTGTTGAAGTTGTCCTGCTATAAAACAGCAGTCTGGGTTCAGTGTGTTTACTCTCTAAATGGACAACATTGTTAGGTCTTTACTTTATTTCCCCAGCTGGTCACAGACATATAAACACAGAGCAGGCAGTAGTGGATGCCCCGAGGCCCCGGACAGATCCTCGGTGTTTCCTGGAGTCAAGCCTGGACGCCGGTTCGCTCCAGCGGGCTCGAACAAGGGCTGCAGTCCCGGAGCCGTGGAGCCTTAAAAACAACCAGTGCAGCCCCACCGGACACACACCACATCTCACCCCGCTGCACTCACCTGCTCTGCGGCTGTTTGGAAGCAAAATCCCCGCCATCCGACTCGGCCATCTTCTAGCACAGAGCAACACGCATGGAGCATCTTCAGTGATGTTACCAGAAGGTCAACAGACAGGCCTGTTCATGATGCTTTATAACAGTATAAACAGCCTGTTTTATCAGGCCCGGACTGGAGAACAGCCGTCTGTCTCAGGTCTGGTGCTGAACACGGTGATGATGACCTCTCCTACCGGCTGTCTGCTGCACGTCCGTCCTCTGTACTGACCGTGTCTGGCCACTGAGGGGCGCCACTGTCACATGTACAGGTGTGTACTGATGGACCACTGTCACATGTACAGGTGTGTACTGATGGACCACTGTCACATGTACAGGTGTGTACTGATGGGCCACTGTCACATGTACAGGTGTGTACTGATGGACCACTGTCACATGTACAGGTGTGTACTGATGGACCACTGCTACATGTACAGGTGTGTACTGATGGACCACTGCTACATGTACAGGTGTGTACTGATGGGCCACTGTCACATGTACAGGTGTGTACTGATGGGCCACTGTCACATGTACAGGTGTGTACTGATGGACCACTGTCACATGTACAGGTGTGTACTGATGGACCACTGTCACATGTACAGGTGTGTACTGATGGACCACTGCTACATGTACAGGTGTGAACTGATGGGCCACTGTCACATGTACAGGTGTGTACTGATGGACCACTGCTACATGTACAGGTGTGTACTGATGGACCACTGCTACATGTACAGGTGTGTACTGATGGACCACTGCTACATGTACAGGTGTGTACTGATGGACCACTGTCACATGTACAGGTGTGTACTGATGGACCACTGCTACATGTACAGGTGTGTACTGATGGACCACTGCTACATGTACAGGTGTGTACTGATGGACCACTGCTACATGTACAGGTGTGTACTGATGGACCACTGTCACATGTACAGGTGTGTACTGATGGGCCACTGTCACATGTACAGGTGTGTACTGATGGGCCACTGTCACATGCACATGCTCTGGTTCCCCACCTGGGGACCCTAACCCCCAGTAAGGCTCGCCAAAGCTTCATGGGAAATATATAGTATATATATATCATATATCCTATATATGATATATATAGGATATATATATATCATATATACTTATATATATCCTATATATATATTATATGCATTGGTTCCCCACCTGGGGACCCTAACCCCCACTAGGGCTCGCCAAAGCTTCATGGGGGGTTGCAAGGCCCTCTTGATTTTAAGGGATGTAAGACTTTTTATATATATATATACATATATATATAAACCTGATAGTGAAGAGGAAGAGGAGCAGTCAACATTGAAGGTCAAACCCCAACATGGCATGTACCACTGTCAAATAGAGGAAGTGGCTGATATCAAGAACACCTACCAATGGCTGGAAAACGCTGGACTGACAGACAGCACAGAAGCACTAATCATGGCAGCACTAGAACAGGCCCTAAGCACAAGGGCCATAGAGACCAGGATCTACCATAGTAGATCAGACCCAAGGTGCAGGCTGTGCAAAGATGCCCCTGAGACGGTCCAGCACATAGCAGCAGGGTGTAAGATGCAAGCTGGATCAGCGTACATGGAGAGGCACAACCAAGTGGCTGGTAGTGTACAGGAACATCTGTACCCAGTATGGACTAGAAGTACCCAAATCCCAATGGGACATACCACCCAAGGTGGTTGAAAACAACAGGCCTAAGTTGGCCTATATATTAGCATTTTATTAATTTCTTTGAAAATAATAATAAAAAAAAACTAAATGAACATGTTATTTTTAAGGTTTGGATTGTTATTTAAGATAGAAAGAAACTTCAAAATTAGAAAAGTACATAAACAACCAAAGAGCTTACAATGGCCAAGCGTCAGGGAGAAGAAAACACAGAATTTATCAAAAGTGTTAAGTGTGTATGATCATTCCAAATAAAAATTAAAAACACATAATACAGACAGAGAATTGTATTAAAAGTTCCTAAGAATAACAGGAAAACTCAACTAATCTCAAATAATCTGCTCAAAATTCATAAAAAATTGTTAATTTTACACAAACTTCTTGCAGTTATTGCGTTTACTATTTGGGTTAATTGTACAGTTTATCAGTTGTTCTGTACAATTATTGTCATGCATTGAATATAATATGAAATATCCATAAAATGTTAGGTGTCGTCAGTTTACTCAATGATAGAAAAGGGGTCCCTTAAGGAAAAAGGTTGGGTACCACTGCCATAATGTAAAACAATCTGAATTACAAACAAGAGTGCGGTGGCCCTGAGAGCTCAACGCACTGCAAATTAAGAAAGCACATGCAGACAAAACATAAGCAAATTAACTTCATCAGCCACAAACCATGGCAACAACAAGCATGTGCCAGCCGTGTGCATCATTTTTAATGTCCCTTAATTTGCTTGTGTATTGTCTATTTCTATGTGTTGTCTTAATATGCCGTGCGTTGAGCTCTCGGGGCCGCCGTACAAAGGCCTGACATTCAACTGTTTACTGAAGTAATAGTACAAAAGTATTATCAGCAAAATGTACTCAAGGTGTCAAAAGTTAAAGCACTTGTTATGCAGAAAATTGGGCCCTGATAATGTAAATGAGTGTTTTATTATACACAACATCATTGGATCTTTGTGTAATCTATGATAGATTGGTGACCTGTATAGATAATAAATATTGGATAAAAAATAATTTGAAATATCTATGGTTGGTTCCTTTGTTCTTAAAGATTATATGTTCTATTTTACATATCCATATAACATATTTAAATACTGCTCAGCAAGCTGTATACTATGAAGTAATATCATAAATACTTTCAGAGCAACTATTTCAGCAAATATAAAAACTGGTAAACTGCCTTCATGCTGTTGTTGCAAATAAACTTTATGTCTTCTGTTTTCATTTCTTCAGTTCTTGTAGAATTCAATGTTCAGAAGGTCTACGGTATTTATGTAACATGAATGCATAACAATTAAATGAAGGGCAAATCAAATACAGTATGTAAAGCATTTGACCTGTCATGACCTGTCATTACTCCCCACCAGTGATCTGCACTAAATCCGTTACTCCTCTCCAGTGCTCCTCCTGTACAGAAGTCCCCTTTTCAAAATGAAAGTGCAAGTGATTTGTTATGAAACTGTAACCTTCTATAAGTGGGAACTGGGGAAAAGAATGAGGATGTAAGACGAGGAGGAGTTACGAGAGAATGACCGTCTCCAAGACCACAACATGAGCCGTAAAGATAGTTTTAAATTGTTTTTTTTACGTCCCAAATCATCAGATTTAAAACGTTCACATGTACAGAGCTACACACAATTTGAGATTATAGGAAAGATGGGAAACCTCCTCCATTCACTCCACTTCTCTTTACAACCATGTCTAAAATCTATTTCAGCATGGAAACCTGGACCACATATGCTGTCCTAACCTCCTTTATCCTGTCTGTGTAAAGAGGTCACTGGTGTAGCGCCATTAACATATATTTTTGATATTAACATTGCATCCAAATGACACCAGTTATGTTATATGAAAAGGTCACTATCCTGCACAGAGAATCAACATTCAACTCTGCAGTTATTCAGCCACTTCTAGGTTGCAGCTTTAGAACAAGCTAACTTGTCCAACACAAATGTGCAGAGAAAAATTAAAGGATAAGACTGGAGATTTGTTTCTGTAGGAACCAATGGCGTTGGAGCTAAGCGTAAATCAGGAAGTATTGAGAGACGAACTAACGCTTTAAACCGCTGACAGGTGAAGGAAGTCAAACATCAAACAAAAATTGTATTTAGTTTCCACCTGCTCTAACACAGGACTTTTACCCAGGAGACCCGTGTGAAACCAAGTACGGTAGACCCACTTATTTTTGATATGAAACATATTTTTGATAGAGAAACAAAATGACTTCAAAGTGTTTCAGAATTGCTGTTGTGTCTGTCTGCCAGTGTGTCAAATACAAACCTCCCCCCCGCCCCTGACACTTGTGGTTTTTGCTGCAGCTCATATAACCTGAGAGACATGAAACTTGTCTGACATTTCTGAGAAAGACAACTGAGTTACATGAAGGCAGGTTGAATACATGGACTCTCACACACTGAAGAATGAGCTTTCGAGACTTTCCACTATACCTCATGGAAACTTTGAAATGCTGGAGTTCACTACATGAATACATTTTTGTGTTTATGTTCCTTATAACAGTCAGCAAAGGTAAATAAATACCCTTAATCTTTTCTTTTCTTACTTCATTTGTGTTACCTGATGATAGCTTAATCTCTATCCGATCATATCAAAACACAGTGCAGATACTAATCAGCGATGTGAAAGTGGCAATTCTTTAGCTGTAAAAGTTAAGCATCAGCCACAACATGTTGGTTAGCTTATCAGCATCATGTGGTTAGATTGCATCCGCCCTGTGCAATACAGGTCAAAAGAACCCTTGTCTGTATAACGTATTACAAAGTGCTTCACAGTAGAGCTAAAATAAAATGAGAAAATTAAAAGAATATAATCAAGAGGTAACTTTAAAAGTGGAATGACAATTTAAAAGGTTAAAATGAATAAGGAAGCTGCAGCTGCAGCCTTTCATATTTCTGCTTTAGATTTATTGCTGAAGAAAATGTATTTGTTTATTTCTAGTCTCAGTAAGATAAATGTTAAAATAAATAAGTGAGATCATTTGAAATGTGTCACTCCTAAGGGTCAGCATGTGAGGCTCCCTCCACTCCTGAGTGCTTCAAAAGAAACACAGAATGCTCCGGAAGAAGCGCAGAAAAATGCTCCGTCTACATATGTGAATGGAGCATGAATACGACTGATAGCAATGTGACATTTGACCTTTACGTTCAGTGAGTATTGTTCTGCAACAATTTTAAATGGTGACATTATCAACCGACAGCTTGTCCATGGGGATTTATTTTAGTATTTTGTGAATGAGTATGGCTGTAACAAATATTAGCCATAGTGAAAAAACATCAGTTCTCTAGGTGTCTCCAAAATGAACCTCTTAAAAGGCAGCGGTCTGCCACTGGGCCAGTCATTACAAACTCATGTCGTTTGTTCCAACTTTGTTCAAACTTTCTTGCTTAGAGTTAAATGAGAAGATCAATACCACTCTCTATATCTCTACGGTACAGCCAGGAGATGGTTAGTTTAGCATAGCGTAGGCTAAATACTGGAAACAGCCAACTTGGCTCTGTCTGAAGGTCACAAAATCTGCAACAAAATACAGATTAAACAAAAAAGATATCAGCCAGGCTAGTTGTTTTGAACAATCTGAAAGCAACTTAAAGGTCCAGTGTGTAGGATCTGGCAGTATCTAGCGGTGAGGTGAGGAGATTGCAACCAACTGAACCCTTTCCCGTGTGCCAAGCTTGTTGGAGAGCTACGGTGACCGAGCAGAGCCAGTGTGTAGAGTGTGTTTGTATGTGGGAAGTGAGTGGTGAAGCAAGAGAGAGAGAGAGAGCGGCGGCGACGGGTAACGTTATCGACTCAGGAAAAAGCAGGAAAAGTTAACAGTGTTTGGTTTGTCCGTTCTGAGCTACTGTAGAAACATGGTGGACTACGTGGAGAGGACCCGCTGCCTAGATATAAACGGCTCACGCTATGCTAACGAAAACACAACGATTCTTATTTTCAGGTGATTATACACAAAAAAAAACATACTTATTAATATTATATACCATTTCTGCAAATAGATCCCCCTAATTGTTACACACTGTTCCTTTAAGTGAAACATATGGTCAAAATTGGACGTAAAGGCGTTAATATACACCTTCAGTCTAATGCTGAGGACATGTGAGATGTGTTTCTGCCATTTTCATTGAACTAAAAGCTAGCTCTACATATTCTCTCGCAGTAAAAAAAAATTCAGGAGCAACAAGAAGACGTGTGAGCTCATCGAGGAACGACTTATCACTTCACGCCCTGTTAACATTTCGGTAATAGCTCACGTAGGAAACTCCAGCTGCTCGTCGACCAGGAGGTCTGTTACACTCAAGCACACAGGTACTGGATGCTCCTCTCATCTCATGGGAGATTAAAACATACTGTTGTCCTTTTTAAGTAACAAGTTAACTGAGAATTTTACTATAGATTAAGTACAAAAGTATATTTTGTAAATAAATGTGATTTTTTGTTGTTTTTCCTCAATAGTTAAGTATGAAGCACCACAAAATATTTCCATGTCCTGGTTAAAAAACAACCTCAACTTAAGCTGGCCAGCTGCAGAGAAGCATCCAGCTTTAGCCGAGATCCGGTTCCGACGCGATGAACACCCCACAGAATCATGGGAAAAAGTGATGCAGATTTTGATACCAAATTTAATGTATCTGAAGATGTTTTTCCACATTAATTAACATATTTATCCTTTTTATCCATATTGTTACAGAGAACAACAAACACCTTCAGTGACGATGTTATGTGTGAGTAGTCTTTTATGTTTTTGTGGTCTTGAATGAAAAAGTTCTTTCAGCCTTGTTTTGAATTGGTTCTTGGGGATCTATCTCTGAGATACACTGAAGGATCATACCAGTGGTTTTATATGTTTTAGCCCTAATTTCACTTCTCATATTTACATTACTGCCAACCAAGTTTTTAGTCTTGTTTCCTGACTACTGTACATTAGTTCTGCTGATTCCTGTTGTCTCCTGTTGTTAAAGGGACTGTTTGTAACTTTCTAAGCATATAAATGTAGCGGGTCGGCATATGCGCGCTCGCGTGTGGCCGCTGTCTCGTCTCCTCTGCCTGCTCGCCTTCACTCAGACAGCGCACACGTTCTCGCTGTCTTGCTCTACCTCTAGACGTGAACGCGCGCTCACTCCACACTGCAGAAGAGTTAGTTTAGCTCTGAACATATCTAGTGAATGTACAGTGGACGTTTGTGCAGAAATAAATGCTGCAGCTCCTCCAGACCAACAGAGGTTTCCCGTGTCTTGGGAAGTAACGGGGCTACGCAGAGAGAAACGTTACCGTCTCGTTACCGACCGTTTGCCGGTGTCTTCCTGCTCTCTCCGGCTGCGGGCGGAGGGAGACGAGTTTCTCGTTGGGGAGCCCCGCTGCTGAAGCCTGCGCTGAGGCAGGAGAAGCAAACACAGTATCAGCATTGATTCATGGAGAGACCTTCGTCTGGTCAGCTAACATTACTGCCAAGCAGCTGAAATATAGAGTGATATTGTGCTTTTAGCTGACGTGTGTCGCCTCTCTGTTTTGAGCGATGCTCGTTCATGTCCATTTAGAGCGAGCACAAGCACGAGCCAGACGCTGACTTTCGTTGATTTCACGGCCACAGGTGTCGCTGTTAACAAGCATTTCTGAAAGTTACAAATAGTCCCTTTAAATAGGCGTTATCAGTCGCTATAAGCACCATAGATGCGGGTAAATATAGGGTACTACTACACCCAATAGTAGGTGTTATCATCTATCCACATGGTAGATCACATAAAGAAGGTGTAAAAGAACACAATAGCGACCTCTAGCAATGTAGTAATTATGACAGGAGTAGAAGCGGAAGTCAGGCGCTGTAGTATAGACAGCGTGAAACTCCATATGGGGTCGGTTTTCACCCAGGATAATGGAGTTCACATCCTCTGTGAAACCAAAAACCTGCTGTTGTCTATTTGAAACACAATGTTTTCCCTTAACTTTTGGTTTGTGTTCAAAGCGTAACGTTTCATTCAGTTTTACAACGTATTAGAACTTGCTGCTTTTAAGTTTCACTTTCACTTTTAGGCATAGTCGACCCCTAATGACCCACATCTGTGGTGCTTATAGCGACCGATAATGCCAATTTAACGGCCTGATTAACAGTTGAATCAGGTGCACCGTGTGATTGACTCAAAATAAACTGCAGTGCCCTGGTTAATTCCAATGAAGGAAGATGTCACCCAGTGCAACAGTGAGCTTCACTGATATGACAACAATGGAGAGCTATGGCACAGAAGAAAAATATAAATCAGATAATTGGTTGAATTCATTGTTGGCTTTGGTCCTGGTTCATGTAATTTGCTTGACAATAGGAAAAAACATGTAATAATAAGAATTTGAAAAGTCAAATTTATGAAATGTTTCTGTTTTCTGTCTAAACAGACCATGTCATTGTTGTGAGTCTGTTGAAGGATTCGGCTTTCCAGGTTCAAATCAGACATCGTTCCACTAAGGTCCTTAACCCACTGTGGAGTGACTGGTCTCCAGTTGTGACTGTTCCTGCAGGTGAAGTCATAGATTTCATGATGTTAACACTTTAAATAATCTTTAAATCCAGTGTCCTGATGACTAGATAGCATTAACTGATTCTCCCCTCTATAAACTGTGGTGTTGGGTATGATTACTGGACTGTAATGGTCTGTGCACACTGGATATCATAATTGTCATCATCATTTTTGTCTAGGCCAGTTTCATTAGTTTGTTTTTTAAAATGATTCTGTTGAACCACAATTCAAAAACAATATCTGATTTTCATTCGTTCATTTTCAGTACATTTTTATTTATTATTACTTTTGTCAGTTTCAAGTTATTTCAGTGACCTTTGTGGGTTTTTCTTTCTTTAATGGAAGGGTACCAACAATTTTGTCCACGTGTGTATATCTTAGAAATATGAGTCTTGACCACTCCCACTCCAACACTCTACATTATTTTACACTTCTGGGGTTTTAATGCATACAGGTGCTTCAGATGATAAATGTGAACAGACGCAGTTTTAAGATTTATTCCACTCTAAAACACGTTTTCTGTTGTAGGCAATAATGTTTTGTGTTTTTACTGCAGAGCTTGAACAAAAACCTGAAGTCGACATGACAACACGACTCTTAAATGGCACTCGAGAGGTGACGCTAACATGGAAGGTAAGCCAGTGACAGGAAAACAACACCAACACATTCACACTTGTTCACATGTTTAAAAAGTATTACTTTTCACCATCACATACTGACTTTGTCCAATATTGTGCAATGATGTACTGCATACAAATCGCGTTAAATTTCAATTATTCCAGTCTCTACTATATGCAACTGTAAATTTCTCATGTTCACAATGTACATAGTTGAATTTTTCATACAGCAGAGAAAAATATGCCATGAAATATTTCAAATTTTGATGCAAATAACTGAATTGCTTTTTAGATTATTGAGCAATACAAATAACTAAATTACAAAACCTGGTGGGAAACTGCGACCTTCAACATTTTGACCGTTAATTGTTATTGAATGTTAATGTCTATTACACAAGAACTTTAGCTTCAGATTTCCTTTCTTTTTTTTTGTTTTTTTGTTTAGCAGGCAGTTGGCCAAAGAGAGCAAAAAAATGACTTTACATTTGAAAAGTTCAAAGAAAGTGTGAGAAAAACATTATCTGACAATCTGACACATACAGTGAAATATGTGTCAGGTTGTCGGATTATGTTTCATGTTAGAAATTCATTCATAAGCGTTTAGAACTTTATAATTAGCGCTTTGAACAGAGTGGAAAAGAGGTCAGAGGTGTTTTCACCATGTTTTCTGTTAACGGTTTCTCCAGTGAGCTACTTTATATTATGAGTTGTTAACATATCAGTGCCCAAGCATTTAACGTCTTTTCCCAAACGTTATAATGGTACCTGTTTACCACAGCAGAAATAACAATTACCACTACTTCTACTCCTTCTACTACAGTGCTACTATCTACTACAATTACTACCTGTAGGCTTCTAATTCTACTAAGTAACAATAACAACAATGACAATAATAAAACATTACAATTTTAAAAATCACAACACTAAAACATTGTCTTGAAGGAGCTCTATTAGGAATTCAAAGCAAATCTATGATTGATAGATTGCCTCCAACATGGTGCTGGCTGAGCTGGCAGCCAGCAGCAAACGGTGCTAACAGTGCTGATAGAGCTAAGGGTGTTAACCTGGGGTGTTGCTTCTGCAACCGACAACGTCATCAGTGGTAACCACCAAAGTTATGTAACCAACTACATAAACACAGCACAGAGACACTCTGATTAGAGGGAGTGTGGCTTCATTATTTGCTCAGGAGGCAACTACTAACTAATAGAGAACCTTTAACAGTTTGCTTGATCTTAAAGTGCATCATGATATCTGTCTTAAAACAAGAAAATCAGAAGCTACAAAATCTTATAATATCTTAAAGTACAGCCAATTATGCACCAAGTATGAATATTTTGTACTTTAATTCAGACAATTTTATGAGAGATGTTTAATTGTACTGGAAGCAGCATGCATAATTTAGGCGTATTTAACAATTTGAAAATGTTACATTTCACCATTTACTCACCACATTTAAAAAAAAACACTGATTGATACTACACAAGTAAGAAAAAAAACTTTACTACCTAAAAATTTCAACATCACTATATCAAGTGATATGAAACCTGGTATAAAGCTTCCTTTTTGCTCTAATTGTTTTGATTCACGAACAACAGTGTTTGTCATACCAACTCGTTCTCATTCCCAGGGCGTCTAATACTGATGCTTTGTCATGGCCGTCGGATTTCGATATCGCTGCACAACGCACCCTTTAGCACCAGTATGCGACGCACCAGGCTTTCCAATAACTACAACGTAAACTCATCCGCGGCAACAGTAAATGCACAGGGAAAATGCTGTGGTGACATAGTCTAAAGAGGTGGAATCAAATCACATTTTCACTGTGAAACGTAGTACTTTAAGCCCAACCATGTTGTTTTTTCCTAAACCTAACTATGTGGTATTGTTGCCTAAACCCAAGCAAGTGTTTTTAATTCACAACATTAAGCATGTGTTTACATGCGACTAAAAAGTGATGCAGAGGGGTCTAGCGTCAGTATGTTGGGATGAGAATGTGTGTCATAGTGGTGTTTCCTTCTTGGACTTCACTAATTAACCTGTTGCCTCCTTTCTGGGATGGACCAATCGATTATGTGTTAACAGCTGCCTTGTTCAGTTGGCTCAGTTTGCTGTGTTTGTCTCTTCCGCTGTTCAGCCGATGCCACATGCAGCTGCAGTCAGAGGAGTGACGTACAGCCTGGAGGACACACAGTCTTCTAATGGATGTCCTTGTGAGAAAAACAGACATCCCATCAACAAGACTAAACACACTATTTATGTCTCGCTCTCTGCCGTCAACATCTCTGTTATCGCCAGAAACGCAGCAGGGTATTCTCCACCAGAAATCAGACAAGTAGCAGCCGAACCTGCTGCAGATTTAAAAAGTAGGCCAAAGTGTTTGTGTGTCTGAGTGTGTCACATATCACGTATATTTATCTTTCAGTCAAACTTAAAGCTTGTTATTTCTTTTCCCCCCTCTCAGTTTGTGACAAAACGTTACTGCATGAAAAGTTAAATCACAAAACTTGCCTTGAGTGGTACGAGCTTCAAGATGGAGATTCAAGGCCAGAAAATGTGAACATCATGAAGAAAAAACAGAGGGAGCAAATAAGAATGAGTAAGTTGTATTTAAAGTGCTTTTAACCGCACAGCTTCATCACCGTGGTTCTTTACAAAGGGCTAAAGACATTGATAAAAACTAAAACTACTGTATACAGTACACCAAAGCTAATCCTCTAACTAATTTTGCACCAAATATCATTGATGGATTTAAGACAAACTGGTACAAACATTTACTTTTACGAGGGCAAAGATAATAGAGTGCTACAGGGATGACGTATTTTTGTAGGCCAACAAGGAAGTTAGCATCGCCTCGACAAAAAGCCTTTATGATACTTACACGTTTTGTTCAGCAAGATCATCTCCACAAAAGAACACAAGTTTTATGATGTTTGAAGTGTGAATGCAATCGCCAGAAGTAAAATGCTAACGTTCGGCTATAAACATACTACACAGCGTATATACATATACACAACGAGGCTGTGAAGGAGGACGAGTCGACGTGATGACGTTTAGTAGTCTCATTTACCACCTTTTTTAGGACACATAAAGGCTATAAAATTGTGGAGTGGGATATTTACTGACGTATTTATCGTAGAACAAAATGTTAAAATCTCTTCAGCTTGTGTTAATCACAGACTTTATTTCAGGCATCTAACTAAAAACCTAATTTAAAAAAAAACATTGACTTCCAGACGAGGGAACCAAAAGCGCTAAAATGCGAACTCATTTCTAGGTTTTAGGATTCATTCCTGCAGCACTCTATAAAATAGGACTCTGCTGTTCATCAGTTGTTTCTGTAATTAACTCTCATCTTGTTCACGTAATGGGACTGATTAGAAATATTTGGTAAAACTATGAATCTGTTTCTGTTACAGACATAACGGACTACGTTCGCTACCTTTACTTTGAACACAGATGTGATGGTGGGAGACCACAGACGGTTAAAATGTGCCTCTTTTATCAAAAAGAGGGAGGTAAGTGTCTTTAATGTGATCTGTCTCGTGAGGAGTATTTATGAGTTGTGGTGCTGACACTGATCCAGTGTTGATCGGTGCATCGAGGTCATAGAGTACAGCTAAGTTTGTCTCCACATACTGTAGAAGAAAAAAAAATTGTTTTTGACCTACGTTTTTTCCTTTTCTCTTCAGTTCCACTCAGAGAACCTCAGGACTTCAGGACTTTTAGTGAAACACACACTTCTGCTAACTTGTCTTGGAAAGCGATTCCCTCTGTGGACCAGCGAGGTTTCCTCACACACTACAGCCTCTGCAGCGTGAAAATCAGCTCACAGGATGAGCCCAAAGGTGTGAAGTCCCTTTTCTTATTCATCTGTCAGCAGTTATGCGTTAGTTGTACCGGACCGTTGTGGTTAAGAGGGAGCTGAGCCAGAAGGCAAAGCTCTAAATTTACCGGTCCACCTACGTTCCAACCCTCACCTATGGTCATGAGCTTACGGTAACTGAAAGAATGAGATCGCAGATACAAGCGGACAAAATGAGGTTCCTTTGTAGGGTGGCTGGGCTCAGCCTTAGAGATAGGGTGAGGAGCTCAGACATCCGAAGGGAGCTCGGCGTAAAGCTGCTGCTCCTTCGCGTCGAAAGGGGCCAGCTGAGGTGTCATCTGATCAGGATGCCTCCAGGAAAATTCCCTTTGGAGGTTTTCCGGGCAAGTCCAACTGGTAAGAGGCCCCGGAGTAGACCCAGAACACGCTGGAGAGATTATATATCTCGTCTGGCCTGGGGAAGCCTCGGGGTCACCCAGGAAGAGCTGGAAAACGTTGCTGGGGAGAGGGACGTCTGGAATTCCCTGCTAAGCCTGCTGCCCCAGCGACCCGGCCCCGGATAGATGGATAGATGGATGGATAATTATATATTTTATTGCAAATGCGCAATATTTTACCAACTTTTGATGCTTTAAAATAACAAACTAACTTTCCAACCAGGTCTAACATTGGCAGTTAGGTTTATGCACCAAAACCATTCACTTAGGTTTAGGTCTTAAAACCACTTATTTAGGTTTAGGAAAAACGTCATGGTTGGGCCAGCTCTGAGCAAAGCATATTTAGACTGATGCGTTTACACTGCAGTCAGTACAAACTACATGGCGCACAAATGACACGCCAAAAGTAAGAAAGGCGTCTTTCTTTTTTAGCGTCTTATTGCACACTAAATGCCTTGCGCAATATTGTGGCATTCATACACCTTTTTTTCCTGCTGAACTTTCACTTGTATTATGTGAGAAAATTAAACTTACCAAAAACCCAGCCACATGTGTTTGACTGTGATGACAGCGGTGTGTGACTTTCTGTAACTTTCTGCACATCTCATTTCATCAGAGTGCCGCAACATATCAGCCTCACTGACAAAACACCGTCTGGAAAACTTGACACCGGGAGCGAAATACAACATCAGCCTGGTTGGAGTGACACGAGTGGGACAGGGACCTGAAGCCACAGTAACTATCAGCACGTCCCCAGAGAACCCCGTGAATGGTATCTTAAAACAGCTTTGTAATTGTAAAGTTAGATAAAGTCAATGGAGCAGTTTTTCCACATGCGGGTGCGAACACATTTTCCCTTTTTCCCCCAAATTAGTGTGGTGGAGTCTCGGCTTGCTGTTGCTGTTCTTTTTCATCACAACAATGGGCACCTGTATCTTGAAGAGGTAGGTGACCCAAACTGTAAATATTCTACAGTTTTGAGATATGAATAAGCCTAAAGTATGCATAAGGACTGAAAGCTGATTCACAGTAAGACTAATGCTATGGTGAATTTAACATGCTCTGACTACCTTTAAAGCTAATTGTTTTTGCGATCATAGTACCTTTCAAAGTACTCTGATGGTTTAAGTTGGTGAACATTACGGCAGTATGTGTGCTGCTTTTATTCAACACCCGCTCCGTTTTATAGAATGAATGGTTGTCATAGCCGCTTTCAGGAATTTGTTTTGTCTGAGTTTTCTGTTTTATCTGCAATTTGTAAATCAGCAGTTCATCCTGGGTGGCTCTTTTTTTAACTTTTGCTCTAACCCTTAGAATCAAAAACAAGATCTTCCCTCCTGTGCCGACACCTGTTATTCCAGATTTCAGCCCTTATCAAGCAGAGTGTCAGGTAAGAGACTGAGACGCATGTGTGGAGTTTTTGCTCTTTCTGAAACCCTGACAGCTGGATCTTTTAGTCACTTATAAACTGTAGAATTTCACTGTAGAGTCCCAATTGCCCCTGGGAAATTTTCAACCTTTTGGCTAATGACTTGCGCTCCTCTCCCACTGATATTTAACAAAGTGCAACTTTATTGTCGACAGTGGTGGGATGTTTTCTTCAACCGCAGCTTGTCAGTTAAAAAGAAGTTAAAGCACTAAAAACATTAAGAAAATAAATATTTTAGAAACGTTTTTCTGTATTAGTTGGAATTACACCCCAACAGCAATCAATAAATCAAATGTTCTGACAAAAATAAGACAAACATCCAGTATTTGTGGCTGTCACAGGACGGTAAACAATCATTTAATTCGGCCCGAATGTAATGATGTGATAGCTGTGAGTACGAACAATAGCCACGTTCGTGGTTTACATTCATAATGATGATTTTGGGGGAGTGGCTTTGGAGGGAGGCCTCAAGTGATCTGTTAGTTTTGCCCACTTTCTCTTTTGGAGCTAGTTCTGCTAGCTACTTTCATTGGAAAAGAGTTGACAACACTGGGCGAAAAGGTGTTTATAAAGATTGTGTTCTCTTGTTAACCATTTGTTAATATTTTGTGCCATAAAGCAACCATAAACCTGGTGGCTCATAGTTGTAAAATGCAGTCTTGATTATTTAAGGTTATTGTGCAAATATCTCACAGTTAATATATCAATGATTTATTCATGTTTAAATTATCCTACGTTCAACAGCAGAGAAATAAGTGTGTGTGCGCATGCGTGCGTGCGTGTGTTGGTTGTGTGGAGGCTTACGTAATTAGAAAAGTGAAAACAGATGAAAGAAGGCAGGTGGTGTGACTGGATGAGTTGCACGTATTTCATTTTTTTCAGGAAGGTAGATGAAACGGAGGAAAGTCCCTCATGAATCTGTTGAAAGACGTAGTGAGAGAACCACAAACTGTTGATTTGAGCAGAAAGATCATTTCATCAGACACAGCAAAGAGTGTACCCGAATTCGCTGTCAACTGTTTTTCTGATGGGAATAACTCACTCCCATTGTAGCCCAGCAAAGAATTTCATTGTGCTGTTTGCTCTCTGTGCATATACCAATACAGTTTTGAATCTTGAATCTGCTAATGTGACCTACATCAGGAGTGCCTGGAGAGAAAGGAGGAGGTGGAGGAAGTGCATGAGCTGACGCTGCACCAGTATCCAGAGAGCAGGTCTGTCCCTGAGGACGCAGAGGAGACCACTGTCCTCACAGGAGAGTGGGACGACGGCACTGACGAGGATGTGGAGAACGAGAGGGGGGATTCAAGGATGTCAGGAGGAACCAGTGATGAGTGTGTGAGTCCCGGCTCCACAGATGAGGCACTGAGGAGCTCCAGAGACGGAGAAATGACAGATCTCGAACAGGTGGACAACGAGATCGCCATGCTGATATACAAGAATGGTTTGGTCTTCGATGTGAAGACGGACTCGCCTTGAAATGGATTTAACTGAGGGTTTTACCACCTCACAGCACCAAACATGTCAAGGGTCGACATATTTGTTGATTTATACTAAAGACTAGACGAACAGTTTTATCTTTTTGAACATATAAAAGGATCAAATGAAATGAAAAAGGATCTGCAGAATCATATACTTATGAGGAAGATTTTTGTTTAATGTTCATGTATGTTGAATTATCGCTCATAGTCTTTGTCATTGCACGCTGTCAGTAAACCTTTTTCTAGCTTTGGATAGCACATCCTGGATCAGACTTTTATGATTTTTGTAATTTTTAGGTGTTTCCAGACAAAAAAATTCTCAACAACTATTGGTTGGATTGCCATGAAATCTCATTCATGATCCCCAGAGGATGAATCCTAATGACTTTAGTGATCCTCTGTTTTTTCCTTTTGCCCCACCAGCAGGTCAAAGTTTCACGTATCCAGTGAAATATTTCAATATCTGCTAGATGAATTGAATTTTTTGTTCAGACATTCATGGTCCTTAGAGGATGAATCTGTCGCAAACTGGCTCGGGGAATGTGACAACCTTTCAAGGTTATACATAAAAACCAAACATAATTTATTAAACTAAGGTTAACTCAAATGAATAAGTGTGTAGTGTGTAGATCAGCAATGTCAGCAAATGAAAGTAGAGCATGGTTGTGTGGCATTATGTGCTGTGGAGGCGATGAAGGTGCAGAACGAAAAGAAGGTGACGCTGGGTGGATGTGGCTGTAAGACGGGGCAAGAAATAACATATGGCGCAGATTTTATGGTGCCTTCAATTGGTGTCATGTTTTCCGTGTCCATATGAAATCTTGTGGTATTCACAACCTCGTGAATGGAGAGAAGTGGAGAGTTTCTGAAAGCTCCGAGTTCACGACTTGTGACGTGTTTGTTGACGTTGTCAGAAATGGCGGAGGCCACTAGGGGTTAGTTTTTCGGTGCATAATAAGTGAATATATTGTAATATTAGTCGTATATTGTTTTTCTTCGTAATTATATATTAGGTCTGAGGAAAATATTGATATTCCCAACAGCCTCATCTGTTTCCTCTGTCATTATGCCTTTGCATTTACTGCATTATGTTACTCACTTGCTAGATGGCTAAATCGTTAGCCTCTGTGACTTCTAGATGCCGACAGTAACGTTAATATTGCCGTTGCTTAACAGTGGTGTTCTTACGACTTAACCACTTGAACGCTAAGCATATACACGACTTCCTATGTTGTAAACACAAGCTCACCAGTTTCATTTGAAGGCACCATTATAGGCGGGAAGGCCCAGGTGACCTTAACCGAGCTGACGACCCTCCCTCATCAGCCAACCGCCGGCTGAGGTTGGCCAGGACAGCCTCCAACACAGTGGGAGGGGCGTCACAAATCTTAAATCTTTGCCTTGACATTTAATATAGCGCCACCAGCAGGTAAACATTTTTTTGATTGAGAGTGAAATATCTCAACAAATGTTTGATGGATTTCCATCTTTAACTTTTCATCCAGCTCCATCATCAGGTCAAAATGTCTTATTCGTCCAATAATGAACTGTGAACTATTTAACAGTTTGGTTTTCTTTACAATAAACATACATTACTGCTAGCGTCGCTGTAAGCTCCTGGTCTTGTTAGCAGCTACATCTAGATCAAATATCATGAAACTCAATAAAATATAGTAAAATACAATCAATGAAAGAAACTATAGTCAAAATTACAGTGACTTTTTGAGCAATGTGAAAATAAAATATCAGCTTTTCTGTAAAGACTCTGGTCCATTGTTGGCCAGTGTAAAATGAAACCTGAGACTGCAAGAACACAGAACCAGTGCGTGTGATGGCTGAGCAGCACAACTGTGAGATTGTCAAGGGGTGAACATGTGACAGGAAGTGGTCACAAAAAAAAACAGTGACCTTAAAAAAAGGTAGCTCATGCAAGGTGAAATGCTAGATTACTCATTACCAACGAGACTTCTGTGGTGTTTTGATCTACCTCCTTCAAACTAGATCATGTCATGTTGATTATTAAAAAGTGATGAAGTGTCTTAAAGCATTTTCCACCACACTGCACTTTACTTTATCTGCAGAAAAAAAGGTCTTTTACCCGATTCCTGCATTGTTTGGTTGTGGCCTGCTTGAGGAGAACATCACTCTGTTGTTTTACATATGACAGTCAAAGTTTTATCTGTCACCACATTTAGGATGTTTTCACACTTGGTCCATTTCAGCCCTCCAAACAAACTCAGAGCGATTAGTCAGCATTTTTTGCGCATATGTGAAGAAAAATTGAAAGATATTAGTTTGTTACTCAGGACTTTTTAAAGTTACAGTTTTTATGTGCTGTCAGTCATTTCTTTGAACAGCGGTTTTTGCCCTCACATTTAAATCTATCACAGCATCAAGTCCCCCTCAGCTCAGAATAAAACCTCTGCTTGTCCTTCTTTTGCGACATTCATTTAAAGGGACTGTTTGTAACTTTCTAAGCGTATAAATGTAGCGGGTCGGCACACATGCGCGCGCTCGCATATGCGCGCTCGCATATGCGCGCTCGTATGTGGCCGCTGTCTCGTCTCCTCTGCCTGCTCGCCTTCACTCAGACAGCGCGCGCGTTCTCGCTCAGCTTTCTCCACCTCTAGACGTGAACGCGCGCTCACTCCACACTGCAGAAGAGTTAGTTTAGCTTTGAGAATATCTAGTAAACGTACAGTGGACGTTTGTACAGAAATAAATGCTGCAGCTCCTCCAGACCAACAGAGGTTTTCCGTGTCTTGGGAAGTAACGGGGCTCCGCAGAGAGAAACGTTACCGTCTCGTTACCGACCGGTTGCCGGTGTCTTCCTGCTCTCTCCGGCTGCAGGCGGAGGGAGACGAGTTTCTCGCTGGAGAGCCCCGCTGCTGAAGCCTGCGCGGAGGAAGGAGAAGCAAACACAGTATCAGCATTGATTCATGGAGAGACCTTCGTCTGGTCAGCTAACATTACTGCCAAGCAGCTGAAATATAGAGTGATATTGTGCTTTTAGCTGACGTGTGTCGCCTCACTGTTTTGAGCGATGCTCGTTCATGTCCATTTAGAGCGAGCACAAGCACGAGCCCGACGCTGACTTTCGTTGATTTCACGGCCACAGGTGTCGCTGTTAAGAAGCATTTCTGAAAGTTACAAATAGTCCCTTTAATAACACTGTGACTGAGACAGCTGTCAATTAGAGCAGTTCCACTAAAATGTTTATTGCACATAATGTGTAATCTCAGTTTATATACTAAAAAACAGTATGAAGCTTAGACCCGTAGGATCAGTGAATAATGATCTCTATCACTCCTGATGTGATTGGTCGCACTCGCACTGATGGAACATAATAACATTGTAGATTATCTGTTAATATTGTATAATATAATGAGCAAGATGGTGGTGCAGCTGCAGAATGAGGTTTTTTTTTTTTAAATAGGTTGTGAATAGTGAATGTGTTTTAACAGCATTTCAGTGACTGTTTAAATGAATTGCATTTGTTAAACTAGCTGAAATAAAATCATTAAAAAATCATAAAAAACAATAAACAAAATGCAAAAATTAAATTAAAACTTCAACTTCATCAACTATAGTTTGAACAGAAAGAGGACTGAGGCCCCATTAGAGCTGAAGTGGACCAGAAACAGAACTGAATCCTCTTTCAAATTAACTAACAATGTGAACCCTTAGATTAATTGATTATTATTTATTAATTTATCTGCAGAAAAAAAAGGTCTTTTACCCGATTCCTGCATTGTTTGGTTGTGGCCTGCTTGAGGAGAACATCCTTCTGTTGTTTTACACATGACAGTCAAAGTCTTATCTTAAAATCAACTGTCCTGACCCCAGACAGCAGGTACAACATCTGATAAACGTGATGTGTGAAGAAATGAACAGTGTGTATCCATTAAGTACAGTAAGGACATGCATTTGCAGGACATATGGACTTTGAGTTTCCAGTGCTTATTTTATCAACATTTATTGGTATACCTATATTTAAAGGTACACTCTTATAACATCTGGCACCATCTAGCGGTGAGGTTGCAGATTGCATGTGAGGAAGCAAATGGCCCTCTCTGGAGCTGTTGTAAGAGTAGCGTAGGTCACAGAGAATAGCAGAGTTAGTGCGTAGAGTGTGTGTGTTACACGGGAAGTGAGTGGTGAGGCAAGAGAGAGAGAACGGCGGTGAATGTGCGTGAGCGAACAAGTGAGCTAATGGAGCAGAAGAGCGTTAGTTTAGCTCTGAGAATATCAAGTGAATGTTCAGTGGAAGTTGCAGTTTGTGCAGAAATAAATCCTGCAGCTCCACAAGACCAACAGAGGTTTCCTGTGTTTTGTTTTCCGGCGGCTGAGTGGAGTGACGGGGGTTAACGCCGGAGCGAGTAACGTTATCGACTCTGGCCCAAGCAGGAAAAGTTAACACAGTAGTTTGTCCGTTCTGGGCTACTGTAGAGACATGGCGGCTGGCTCTGTGAAGAGGACCCGGCTCATTCTAAGGTGACGAAAACAACAATTCGTATTTTCAGGTGATTAGAAAACATACTTATTAATATTATATTCCATTTCTGCCAATAGATCCCTCTAAATATTACACACTGGTCCTTTAACTGTTAAAGTCTGCATATATGGGAGATTTAACAAGCAATTGTTTTTTGAGTATTTATGCTATTCCTCTATTGGGTAATAAAACAATAACATCCAGAGAAGCATGACGGAGCACAAAAGAAGCTTGTAAAGATGCAACCATTTAAAGGAATAGTTTGACATTTTGGGAAATACACTTCTTCTCTTTCTCAACAACACTTAGATGAGGAGAAAATGTCACACAATAAGACTGTCAATGTTGCCTTTAAGCTTTAATGCACGTTGTACAGGTTAATAAATTAAACACAGCGTCTTGCCTTGCCCCCCTTCTATCTGGTTTCCTCCATGAATACACTACAATACTTCAGTGGTTTGCTCTATGTCACATTGTCGTAGTAACAATGTGACAATCTGATGGACAACAATGTTGTAACAGATTTTGTCCAACAGATGGCAGGATAGATGTTTGTTATATTTGAGGGTATCTGAGTCAGAATTTCCTGTCAAAGTTTTTGACTCATCATCAGTGAGAGCATTATCATTTTGGATTATAGATCAGGGGCTTTGAAAAAAAGAAATCTAACATCCATATATTTATATTAGGGCTATCAAAGTTAATGCGATTAATGCAAAATTGTTTTAAGCTAGAATGAAGATACTGGCATTATATGGAACTAGAAAACCTAAGGAATCAATTGGTACCAACCATGTCATACTAGCTTGTCGTGAAGGAGGCTAAATAACGCTTGAAAATTAGGCTATATTTTGGCGAGGAAAAACTGTCATGGCCATTTTCAAAGGGGTCCCTTGACCTCTGACCTCAAGATATGTGAATGAAAATGGGTTCTCTGGGTACCCACGAGTCCCCCCTTTACAGACATGGCCAACATTTGTTTTTCTGCGGAGCCTATATGGTGTTGTCGCTCTGATGCGGCATACAGGGTCCCAGATGTAGATGCTAGTTCAGCATTTAATACAGTGAAACCTAGATATGAACACCGCAAAGTCTGTGCAGTTAGTACTTCCGATTTCACATAAACCCCCCAAAAAGGCTGAAGTTGTAGGGACCCAGCATCTGGCTGGTTTCAAGTGACCTCATGACCTCAGTAACCTGATCCTTGACCACAGGACTCATCTCAGCTCTCATTGGCTACAGTAACATTTCACCCAGAGGTGTGAAATTCACACAGAACAAAACCAGAGGAATGTCCTTTGTTCCTCCTCTTTCGACTCTTTGCTCTTCACCTCCTGACACAAGCTGACCAGCTGCTGGAGGTGACCCACAGCTCTTTCTTCTCATCTGCTCATCTCTCCTGACGTGTGAGAGGTGAGCTGCTGCGCTCTCTCTGCTCTTCATCTCCTCAACCCAGGCTGACCTGGTTGAGGTGAACGGCTCTCAAGTCCAGAACTTGCAAAACAGTTCTGCTTCTGATCTATGGTCTGTTAGGAAACAGACATAGCCACAAGGAACCAAACGGCAGACGACGCGAGTGCTCTGCCCTTTCCGCCAGCTAACTTCAAGCTATCAAGCAAAGAAGTTAGCACCAAACTAACAGCAAAGACGACCTCTTTGACTTGGAACCACAACTTCAACAAATGGAATCACAAACCCTTTTCTTCCATGGATTGGTAACGTACTGGGCCTTAGCATTAGCAATCGCACAGGGCTGAGCAAGACTGTCCAACTTTGATTTCTAGAAAGTACTTGTATTGATTTGGTTTAATGTTATTCATTGAGTTTGACTGTGTTGATTTATTTGTATTTGATTTTTGGGTAACTGGCTTCGCCACATCTGATGTGTTTAGTTTATGCTTCACATAGACAAGGTCTTGCATGCAAACTAACCATCTTTTCTAACCCACTGCATATCTAACACACATTAAGATCACATACAGAAACTGTGAATTAGTTAAACATAAACATACAGCTTCAGATAATCTTAACCCCCACATCACCCCCCTTCTTTGTCCTTCCTGAGCACATGGGTTCAGAAGAACAAAGAGGCCATGTGGTGACATGTTGGCGGCCATCTTTGATTCCGCCATCTTTGTAGTTTTACAGTGCTCGCCATTTTGTTTGTAGGCCATACAGACATTTTGAAACAAGACGCCATCTTGTTCCCCCCCCCCCCGCCCCCCCCCCCCCTCTCTCTCTCTCTCTCTCACACACACACACACACACACACACTGTGTTTGGTTTGTTTAGTTTAGTTATTTAGTTAGATTAATATTGTTTTGAACCTTTATTAACTTGTAAATAAATGTTTGTGGAATATACATGCTGGTCTCTTTAATGTTGCACAAGAGTGAATAATGCCAACCTCTGCTATGTCAAGAACTCCGATATCCTTCAACCTTTACTATCTATTTTGGTTATAGTTATTAATTTAATTATTAATCAACATTCCAAATTGATAGTTTAGCATATATAATGAGACTATATTAACGTTTTGGTCATTGGTCCCTGATTCCAGGGTGGTGCCCCATTTATTATTGATGTTTATTGATAATCTTTATTAATATTAATAATTCTATTATTATTTATTAATTATTTTGCTAATAACCAAAACCTACTAAAGTAGAACCCCTACAAAGTCGACCCTGTTGCAGTGTGGCTCGTGGGAGTTTGTATAGGTTCATTTATCTCACTTTCCTTACTTTTTTGGTAATAGTTTCAGCCAGTACATAAACCTGACAGTTTCATTTCATGGTAAAACTGGATAAACCGCTCACGTAACGAAAAGAGGAAAAGAGAGAAAGCGAATTAAATGAGTGGCAAGTCCTTTCCTCTCACAGCTCAGGCATGTAGAAAAGCGTAAAACCTCAGGAAAATGTATCACTTTCCTATTTGATGGTTTCAATAGTCATTTGAGAAAGCATGTCAGTTACAATGTCTTACAACGCTACACAACTACTGTGTAATAAAAACTGAAAAAATGAGATTAGATTAGTATTTCAGTTGACATTATGCTTACCTGATGTATATTCCTCAACCAATTTGTGTTTAATCAAATTACCAAATAACTGACACACAGCAGCTTGTGGTCAGAGAGTACTGAGGAAATACTGGTGGTTCTCACTCAAAAAGGCACCAGCTGCATTCAACGATTCAAGGATTTATTATTGTCATTACACAATACAGGATGGCACAATGAAATGCAGTGGTGTAGCCCCCTCCACGCTACACACACAGAACATTTATAAACAGATATTCAAAATGTTTGAATTAGAATAGAATATGAACAATTACATATGCAATAAAATAGGAGGAACTGTAGGCTATAAAAGTAGCACAAAAGAAAGAAAATATATATAGATATATGTATAGATATATAGATATCTATACATATATGAAAATGGGTTCTATGGTTACCCATGAGTCTCCCCTTTACAGACATGCCCACTTTAAGATAATAACATGCAGTTTGGGGCAAGTCATAGTCAAGTCAGCACACTGACACACTGACAGCTGTTGTTGCCTGTTGGGCTGCAGTTTGCCATGTTATGATTTGAGCATATAGTTTATGCTTTATGCAGTAACTATGAGGGTTTCTGGACAATATTTTGTCATTGTTTTGTGTTGTTAACTGATTTCCAATAGTAAATATATACATACATTTGAATAAAGCAGCATATTTGCCCACTTCCATGTTGATAAGAGTATTAAATACTTGACAAATCTCCCTTTAAAGTGCCTTTTGAACGGATAAAAAAGTGTGATTAATTGTGATTCAATATTTTAGTCGATTAACAGCCCTAATATATATTTTTGATGAACATATAAAAGTCAAACATTTGGATGTAGAAGTTTGACATGGCTTAAAGCACATGTTGCACCTGATAATGATTTAGTTCTTTCTTCAGTTTTTAAGGTTGGATTTCTTTTTTCTTAATCTATCACATACAGACGTAGGCAAAGTTGTTGGTAACGTTCCGTTAAAGAGAGAAAAACCCACAATGGTCACTGAAATAACTTGAAACTGACAAAAGTAATAATAAATAAAAATTCACTGAAAATGAACTAATGAAAATCAGATATTGTTTTTGAATTATGGTCCAGCAGAATCATTTAAAAAAACAAACTAATGAAACTGGCCTAGACAAAAATGATGGTAACATTAACTTAATATTTTGTTGCACAACCTTTTGAGGCAATCACTGCAATCAAGTGATTTCTGTAACTCTCAATGAGACTTCTGCACCTGTCAACAGGTATGTTGGCCCACTCCTCGTGAGCAAACTGCTCCAGCTGTCTCAGGTTTGAAGGGTGCCTTCTCCAGACTGCATGTTTCAGCTCCTTCCACAGATGTTCAATAGGATTTAGATCAGGGCTCATAGAAGGCCACTTCAGAACAGTCCAATGTTTTGTTCTTAGCCATTCTTGGGTGTTTTTAGCGGTGTTTTGGGTCATTATCCTGTTTGAGGACCCATGACCTGCAACTGAGACCAAGCTTTCTGACACTGGGCAGCACATTTCGCTCCAGAATGCCTTGATAGTCTTGAGATTTCATTGCACCCTGCACAGATTCAAGACACCCTGTGCCAGATGCAACAAAGCAGCCCCATAACATAACCGAGCCTCCTCCATGTTTCACATTAGGTACAGTGTTCTTTTCTTTGGATGCTTCATTTTTGCGTCTGTGAACATAGAGCTGATGTGACTTGCCAAAAAGCTCCAGTTTTGTCTCATCTGTCCAAAGGACATTCTCCCAGAAGCTTTGTGGCTTGTCAATATGCATTTTGGAAAATTCCAGTCTCGCTTTTTTATGATTTGGTGTCCTCCTCGGTTGTCTTCCATTAAGTCCACTTTGGCTCAAACAGTGACGGATGGTGCGATCTGACACTGATGTACCTTGACCTTGGAGTTCACCTCTAATCTCTTTGGAAGTTGTTCTGGGCTCTTTGGTTACCATTCGTATTATCCGTCTCTTCAATATGTCATCAATTTTCCCCTTGCGGCCACGTCCAGGGAGGTTGGCTACAGTCCCATGGACCTTAAACTTCTGAATAATATGTGCAGCTGTAGTCACAGGAACGTCAAGCTGCTTGGAGATGGTCTTATAGCCTTTACCTTTAACATGAAGGTCTATAATTGTCCTTCTAATCTCCTGAGACAACTCTCTCCTTAGCTTTCTGTGGTCCATGTTCAGTGTGGTACACACCATGATGCCAAACAGCACAGTGACTACTTTTCACCCTTTAAATAGGCAGACTGACTGATTACAAGTTTGAAGATACCTGTGATGCTAATTACAGGACACACCTTAGTTTAACATGTCCCTATGGTCACATTATTTTCCATCTTTTCTAGGGGTACCATCATTTTTGTCCTGGCCAGTTTCATTAGTTTGTTTTTTAAAATGATTCTGCTGAACCATAATTCAAAAACAATATCTGATTTTCATTAGTTCATTTTCAGTAAATTTTTATTTATTATTACTTTTGTCAGTTTCAAGTTATTTCAGTGACCATTGTGGGTTTTTCTCTCTTTAACGGAACGTTACCAACAACTTTGCCTACGTCTGTATGTACTGTTTTTATACTGTCTTGGTATTTATGTCACTGCTGAACTTTATTCACTTTATTCATACATTTCTACTGACTTCTCATTCTTTAAAAACAAATATCTTCATATGATCCTACCAGTAGTCTGCCTCTGCCACAGACACATTTACTCTCCTAAGTTTAATATTGCAAAGTAACACACAGCTTGTGTCTGTCAAATTAAAAATGTGTTCTTATACTTTAAGAGACAGGAGAGCGGGAATGAAAAACTGCAGCCTTCATGGTGGATTAAATCTGTGGACGTTTCCCATCTGTACTGTGACTCATATAAATACATGTGAAAAGAGAAGTGCTTAAATAATACTCTGTAGATATCTCACAGACTGCTTAATATCGTTTGAAGTTGAAATCAGAAACTTGTCACTCCAGCTGAGTTTGTCACAGTCTGAAGGTTTATAAGCAGACAGAACATTTCTGGGCAGTCTTGGATGTTTTTAATTCACAATGAAAGCTGCAGGGAACTGGAGGGAGTTATTATTGGTGTTTGAGCCTCCAGTGGACACAACCAGGCAGAGAGAGGAAAGCATCTGGGAAGGGAAGATAGAAGTAGAGAGCAGCACCATTAAAGCTTCAGTAGGCAACATTTGTTTGGCATCATTGGGCAAAAATTCCATAGTAACCTTTCAGCATATTGTAATTCAAGTGTTCAGAGAGATAACTAGACTTCTACACCTCCTCATGGCTCTGTTTTCAGGCTTAAAAAAATCTAGCCCGTGACGGGAGACATTGACCAATCACAGGTCATTTCAGAGAGAGCGTTCCTATTGGCTGTGCTCTGGCTGGTGGGTGTTGCTTGGTATTTCCTGAACTGATCTCAACATGGCTGTCGTGTCACAAACTTTCTTATTTTACAGCTAAACAGTACACTACAAGATGTTTCTGAAAACATTTTAGGCGAGAAATAGGTATTACAGTAACAGAATATTGATTCATATTTGATCAGCGCTGCCTAGTTTGACCGTTTGGTCGGACTTTGCAAGTGATTGACAGCTGCTCAGAGACGGCAGGCTCCAGCTCGGCTCTGATTCGTTGTTTTCCTCCATCCTGCAGATGCCATTAGGAGCACCGGAGGACACAGAGGCACGTGATTTTTTTCAGATTACCTGTCTCATGCACTACTGTCAGGATGTAGTGACCTTTTATAAAAAATAACTTTTTTTAATCATATTTGCTCCATTTCTACCCACTGCAGCTTTAAGTATCAACATTAACTCGCTAAATTATGATTGTTTTGCAAAATGATGCAGCAGTCGGCCTCTAGCAGGAGTGTATCTGGTTTCAACTCCTGTACTGTTTGAGATTGTGCAATTCAGAGGTGTGAAACCAATCTAAGATATACTGCAGATACTCCACTGCAAAATATAAGTAGAAAACCCATTTCCTGCGGAAAATGTAATGTGAATGCTGACAACTAGAAGAAAATTCAAAGCATTGCTGGAAATACAGAAATGTGATATGATTTGCACAGCAGAACAGTCAGGCAATCAAACCCTAAGTCCCAGTTACCGGTGGTCACCTTACACACAGAAAGAACTACACTTCCGGTGTGGTGTAACTTAACCATGATCTTTCCGAAACCTAACTAAGTGGTTTTCTTGCCTAAATTTAACTAAGTTGTTTCCTGTGAGACGGAAGTGTATTAAAGTCTGGAGTGGAAATTGACACGTGTGTCATGTGTTCCTGGACATTCATAGGAAAACGCATGAAAGATGAGCTGCTTCTCAGGGGACAGGGGAGAAAAGAAAAACAGGTAATGCTCATAAAGCAAACACTGCAGTCAAATCCAAACTATGAAGAACTCTTGCTCTTGAATTGAGTGGGGAGATTTTGAGGGTATAAAAACTAATATTATTTAAAAAAAAAAGTATTCTTTGCTCTTTTTGTTACTACAGTATTGTGGAGAAACCAGACTGTGGCATTGCAGTAAAGGAGATTTTTGTATACTGTATTGTATTTAAAATGTCTCTTGTCCTGGAAAGAAAATACAGATGCAGATAGGTTTGGGTCCTGCCAACCGCTGACACTACACTGATCAATTACTCAGACTTTCATACTAGTTAGCTGAAGGTCAAATAAGAATATTCAGGGACAATGAGGGGAAAATTGGCTCTGAACAAATGACGTGAATTTCCGTTCACTGACTTCTGAAACTTTCCCATTTTTAGATTCAGTGGAGAGTTTGCTGCTCTTTCTGCTGATGTCAAGCGGAAAACAGGATCTATCTGTTAACCGCACACCTACGGAAACTCTAATCTAATGATTTATGTTAATATAGCAATTTTTAGCTAATAAGCATGCATGCAACGGCATATTCATTTATTTCATTTGTAAGCACATTTCCGACAGCAATCGCCGTTTAAGATCCAGTGACTTCATTAGGCTCATCATTCCAAAAGTCCGTACTGTCTTTGGTCATAATTCCTTTCATTTTGCCGCTGCAAATGACTGGAACTCACTACAAAACACGCTCAAACTAACAGCTCTCACCTCTCTCAACATGTTCAAACAAAAGCTGCAACAAGTCATAGTTGACTGCTGTACTTGCTGACAAGCCCTCACTTCTCTCTCTCTCTTCCATTTTTACAAAGAACATCCAGTAATCCGTCTCTTTTTGTACATAGTGTTTATTAATTTCTGACCTATTTATTTACCTATGCTGTTTTTAGCCATTTTCTCATGTCTTGTCATGGCATGCTGTATGTTTGTCATACTGTACTGTAGCTGTGCTATTTGTGTCGCTTGTGTGGACTGTGTCTTTATACTCTTGCTACTGCCTCTTGGCCAGGTCATCATTGTAAATGAGAATTGATTCTCAATTGATTTTACCTGGTTAAATAAAGGTCAAATAAAATAAAAAATGTCGTCTGGTCTCTACCTCTGGCAAATTGAGTTAATATTAAAAATTACTCTAATAATTATGTTTTATCTCGTTCCAATATTAAAAAATTACACTCTTTATGTAATAATAGAGGCTGAAACGCTGAAACGGCACAATAGACCATTGGTTCCCAACCTGAGGACCCCCAGGTCTACTATAGATAAATGTGAGTGGTCACATGAAGATTACAGGGATAACATGATTATTGAATGTATAAAAGTATATATTACTTTTATAAAGTTGCTTTTTCTAGCGAAATATTGATTGCTTTCACCACTTCAGGCCTCTGAACGCGAAAGGAAAAAATCCTTCTACAGTTGAACTGTTTGTCATCCATCATTTAAATGTTGCTGTTAGAAGATGCAACAGCTCACAGCACAGTTATGGAAAAGCGAGGTTTGGTTTGTTTATGAGAAACCTCGGTACGGTAGAGGTGGGTGTGATGTCGTGCAAAGTGCAATCGGTAGAGCACAGCAGCAAGCATGCACACGAGCAAAAAGACAGTGAAGTCCAGCTTCACCTCAGAGAAGTGTGAGACAGCAGCAGTTCTCTTGAGTGATTATCTTCAGGGTTAATATCACTTAGTTGAGGCCTTTGTTCCTTCACATACTGAACGGACACATCAGATATTTCAGTTTTATTCTACAAAATGGATAGTGTCACAGAAATTAAATTACCCATGATTGTAGGTTAGGCTTGTTTGTTCACATGGAGGACAAAAGATTAAAATAGGAGGTAACAAACTGGTGAAGGTGGTCCTTTAACTGCAAGGTTGACGATTCAATCTCCAGCTACTACTGCATATCTAATATCGATGTGTCCTTGAGTGAGACACCTCACCCAAAGCTGCTCCCCGGGCGCTTCACGGCAGCCCACTGCTCCTAATGTATATGACAAATATAATAGTTTATGTTATACGTTATATAGTATCCGCTGCCATACCACCAGACTACAGATCAACTTCTTTCCCCAGGCTATATATGATATGAATATACTGTATGAACATGATATATACTCATCATATATATATTTTAGGGCTGTCAACTGATTAAAATAGTTAATCGTGATTAATCACAAATTAATTGCACATTTTTATCTGTTCAAAATGTACCTTAAAGGGAAATTGGTCAAGTATTTAATACTCAATCAACATTGGAGTGGGCAGATATGCTTGCTTTATGCAAATGTATGTATATATTTATTATTGGAAATCAATTAATAACACAAAACAATGATACATATTGTCATGAAACCCTCACAGGTTCTGCATTTAGCATAAAAAATATGCTCAAATAACAGCTGTCAGTGTGTCAGTGTGCTGACTTGACTATGACTTGCCCCAAACTGCATGTTATTATCTTAAAGTGGGCATGTCTGTAAAGGGGAGACTCATGGGTAACCATAGAACCCATTTTCATATATGTATAGATATTTATATATCTATACATATATCTATATATATTTTCTTTCTTTTGTGCTACTTTTATAGCCTACAGTTCCTCCTATTTTATTGCATATGTAATTGCTCATATTCTATTCTAATTCAAACATTTTGAATATCTGTTTATAAATGTTCTGTGTGTGTAGCGTGGAGGGGGCTACACCACTGCATTTCATTGTGCCATCCTGTATTGTGTAATGACAATAATAAATCCTTGAATCGTTGAATGCAGCTGGTGCCTTTTTGAGTGAGAACCACCAGTATTTCCTCAGTACTCTCTGACCACAAGCTGCTGTGTGTCAGTTATTTGGTAATTTGATTAAACACAAATTGGTTGAGGAATATACATCAGGTAAGCATAATGTCAACTGAAATACTAATCTAATCTCATCTTTTCAGTTTTTATTACACAGTAGTTGTGCAGCGTTGTAAGACATTGTAACTGACATGCTTTCTCGGATGACTATTGAAACCATCAAATAGGAAAGTGATACATTTTCCTGAGGTTTTACGCTTTTCTACATGCCTGAGCTGTGAGAGGAAAGGACTTGCCACTCATTTAATTCGCTTTCTCTCTTTTTCTCTTTTCGTAACGTGAGCTGTTTATCCAGTTTTACCATGAAATGAAACTGTCATGGTTATGTACTGGCTGAAACTTGAGATAAATGAACCCATACAAACTCCCACGAGCCACACTGCAACAGGGTCGACTTCAGCCTTTTTGGGGGGGTTTATGTGAAATCGGAAGTACTAACTGCACAGACTTTGCGGTGTTCATATCTAGGTTTCACTGTATTAAATGCTGAACTAGCATCTACACCTGGGACCCTGTATGCCGCATCAGAGCGACAACACCATGTGGGCTCCGCAGAAAAACAAATGGTGGAGTTGTAGGTGATTTACGTGGGCCAGCCCCAATGACGCACTAAAATTAGCTCCTGTGTAAGAACAGCCCTGTTAGTACGACGGATAAGTACTGCGTGATTTTACATACCGAAGGCTTGGTTGGCAATACTTGAGCCATAAAGAATGGTGGGCTTTAAGCTCCATGTGCTTGAAGTTTAACTCAACCAGTGTGATTATGTCTGCTTGGAGAGCAGCATTAACTCTGACACTGAAACCCTGGTACACATGCAGACAAAGGCACAGGAGGAAACCGTTACTGTGAGACATTTTATTAACATTTATTTTTTTTTACAACTAAAATACACACACTTGAACAAACCACCAAAACAAAATGTAATGTCCGTTACTAACATGAGACCCGTAGATCCAACATCGATGAACGAAGAACATTTGCACAAAAAATAAAGTTTACTACTGTATTTTGACATTCACTCCTGCATTTCAAGAAGAAACAGTTCAGTACATGTGAAATAATAACACCTGACAAGACAAGAAACTTAGTAACTTGGTAGATTCAAAATACACTATTGCTATTTTACCAACAAGGTCTTCAGAGCAGAGAAAAAAAACTTCAATCTGTGTTTGATAGCGTGCCATTGTGGCCACCTATTTAAAAAACACACGTCATAATTTACCACACCCGGTAACAACATCTGCGGTGAATAATCAAGCTGCTTGTCTGCCACTGGTGAACGGATATGTTGACTGAGGTTAACTCTAATACATGAATATCACACATTAAGGACGTCAACATGTGGCTTTGAGAACATAAACTGACAAATCTATCAAAATGTCAATAAGCACCTGCCAAAAGAGAACTTCAAAGGCCATGCAGTGGAAAAGGGCAGTGAGATAGTGTCAGAGATTCGTGTGTATAAAACCGGTGTGACGGTGTCAAACTGTCACACTATACAGTAAATGGAAAATCACCCCTGCGACCTGTGAATATACAGTACTGTTGAGCTGAGATCTCTAAACTACAAATACAAGTTCACCATTTCCTACGACTGTTTCATTTCACTAATGGTTCTTAGTTTTGTGTATTTCAACAGTGGAAACAATGAGTCAAAAACCGTGATAAACGCAATCAGGAAAAAATAGTAAGTGATAGAAAAGATAAAAATGACTCAACCTGAAACCCAAAAGGAGCTTCTACATGTATCACACCTTCATACTGAAGATAAGAGTATTAATAAACAAGTCATAGATGTCCCGACAGCAAAGTTCAGTATTAAAGTCTAAATTTAATCTAAAGCGGAAAGGTTGAATGGTTTATTTTTTAGTTAAATGTCAGTGAACTTTTAAGACTTATGGTCTGAGATAGCTTGAATAAATATTATAATATGTTGTCATGTTAGCTGCAGGTACTTTAACTTTTATTGTGGATTAAAGGATAAGCCTGACCTTATTCTATATTTTTGTTATTATCAATAAATCCCATGAAAAGACCAAAACCATCACTGTGTTAGACCATCTCTCCATACTTTCTGACTTCACTACCTCGTCTGTGGCACTCAGCTGCAAGCCTATTTGATCGATTACTAAAATATAAGTATATGTAAAAACAGCTCAAACATGTATTGTTTAATTTTTTAATTATCTAATAAAGGCGCAGTAACTTACCAAAAAAGCTGGGCACTGTAGGTTTTAATAAATGTTACTCAAACAGAAATAAATTGTACATTTTTGTAGGACTATTTTTAGTGGTGGATCAATACACATTTGATTCTTCAGTGAGTATTTACAGCAGCAGGGAAATGTTTGAAGCACTCAAAATAGACTACGGTGTCCCTATTCATCATAATGAAGAAACGTGTCACCCAGTGCAACAGTGAGCCACACTGATGTGCTTTTAATAGTTTTTGGACATCAATGGAGGTCCATAGAGGGAATGAGTCCTAAAACCCAGAAATGAGTTAGCATTTTGGTACTTCCGGTTCCCGCGTCTCTAAGTCAATGTTTTTTTTTAATTTAGATGCCTGAAATAAGGTCTGTGGTTAACACGAGCTTAAGAGATTTCAAGATTATCTTCTACGACATAAAATACGTCAGTAAATATTCCACTCGTGAATTTTGAAGCTTTTACGTGTCCTAAAAAAGGCGGTAGCTAACAAGTGGCTAAATGAGACTAGTAAACGTCATCACGCCGACTCGTCCGCTCGTCGTGGAAGTATCGTAAATGTTTGTTTGCCACAGAGCTTATTTTCTGCAATAATCCAAAAGCCAATGGAAAAATCCAATTGGCTTTTTGTCAATAGAACCAGTGCAATTCTAACTTCCGGGTTTCTGGGTCTATGACACAGAGGAATAAGATGTATCAGCTTTTATACAGTACGTGTTAGTAGGATCAATGCAATGTGTTGGCCTTCTTATGGCATTTGTTAATGATAACAAAAAATCTCACCAGATTTTGCCTTTAAGAGTTTAGTGGACAGACGATCCTGAGAAAAATTAATAGCAAACAAAAACCAAATCAAATTAAAACATTGGTTTGTTAATACAACATTTTGTGTGCCGCAGAAATTGTCAACATTTTAATCTCACGACCACCAAAAACAAAGTGACACCTGCATACTTATGGCCCAAGCACAACATTGACTCTTCCCCTCCAAACTCTTTTGCTTGTAAATCATTGCAAGGAGCCTCCAGGCTGTGAGGATTCATCATGGTGTTATAAAAAGCATTCATCACACTTACTAGAAATATATTTTTAGACGTCATCTTGCATACCTTTACCCAAACCAAGAGGGACCAACCGGTTTACATTCAGCAGCATGTCACACTTGTCGCTTTTCCTGGAGATAGCTGACAGCAGCGTATTCAGTATCATTTGGATTAATATCCAAAACTGTCTGAGGTCTTTTGGGAAAGTCCAGGACGCTGTAGACCAGCTGGGATGCAGGCACATTATTGGACGCCTCAATGGTTTCCTGCAAAGACGATCAGAGTCAACATGAAGAATTTCTGCAGATGTTTTAAATATTTACTTTGACGTTTACGTCTTTAAAGACGAGTTTGTTCTTACTTGTACTGTGGGATTGGAGTTTTCTTGTGGTGGTGGTTGTTGTCGTTCGTCTGTATAAGAAGCAAAACAGGTGAAATACTGAGTCAGTCAGGCAAACAATCAACTTAATCACTGCAAAGGATTTGAATTTACCACTATTCAACAACGTTGCTTTGTTATAAGGTCTGAAACTTTTAAGTTAGTTAGTTAAAGAGTAGGAAACAGAGCTGAGGTGGAACGAGCAGGTGGCACGAAAAAATTGTTTAAAGGATAGTTCAACATTTTAGCCAACACGCTTCTTCAATTTCCTTCTGAGAGTTACATGAGAAGTTTGCTAATGCAGTAATACCCGGAGTCTTGGTATCATCATGCATGTATAAGGACCTTTACTAATACCGATATGTTGCTCAGTGACCATATCTGGCAACTGGAGACGCTGCACAGACGTACTGGGCAGATAAACTGTAGTTTGTCCAGCACGTAAATAGTGCCAGCATGTAACTTCCCATAAAACCAGAAATTGTTTTTGTACAAATTAAACAAACGAGTTACAAAGTGAGGCCGATTTTCTTAACTTTGGACAGAGCCACTGCTTCTCCTGCTTCTAGTCTTTATGCTAGGCTAAGCAAATTGTCTCCTGACTACAAGGCTGCGGTCAAAAAGTATTTTTTTTTTCCTTTTCCTAACTACTTTTCCTTGACCTCAATGGAAAACATCATGAGGTCAAGGAAAGATAAGAAGGAGAATTCAGAAGGAGTTAAGAAAAGACAACCGTGATGTTAAGAGAATCCGACTGTACTTATAGGCTCCGTAATTATGATCATAGTCCATCCATCCATCTGCAACCGCTTATCCCATTAGGGGTCGCGGGGGGGGCTGGAGCCGATCCCAGCCGACATTGGGCGAAGGCGGGGTACACCCTGGACAGGTCGCCAGTCCATCACAGGGCTGACACATAGAGACAGACAACCATTCACACTCACATTCACACCTACGGGCAATTTAGAGTCAACAATTAACCTAACCTGCATGTCTTTGGACTGTGGGAGGAAACCGGAGTACCCGGAGAAAACCCACGCTAACACGGGGAGAACATGCAAACTCCACACAGAAGGCGCCAGTGCTAACCACTGCACCACCGTGCAGCTCGTGATCATAGTGATCATAGTGAAACTACTATATTTCGAATATATAATATGGACTACAAAAACGTGCATCTCCGCCCCATGCCAACCATTATTACCATTTTATTTCACATGCAGGCTATAAAAACAGCTCCTTCAGTGACTCTCTGTGGTGTGTGAAAGAGAGATACCACATTTCCTTCCTGCTGCTGTCACACTTTACCATCAACATATAATAAAAGATTATTTTTTAAATGTGGGCAACGTTGAAAAATATCACTTCTTTACCAAGGTTGGAATTGAAATTAAAAAAATGAACATAGGCTACCAGTCACAAAAGTTTATATGATAAATATTGAGTTAATTGTTTGAGTTATGGAGACGGGGTAGAAGCATTTAAGTCTAAAGGACTACTTCCTACCTTTTTTTTTCACCTAATATTTATTTATGTTGATTATTTGTTTATTGACAGTTTGCTATATGTTTACTGTTCACTTTTTAAACTAAAATAAAACACAATTGTTATTCTTTTTTTTTTTTTTTTACCTATTTGTTACAAAAACAAAGTGAAACGAAATGGTTGTCACCGTCCACTCATATTAATCACCATGAATCCCAATTAGTAGATGACTGTATGAAAATAATTGTTAAATCTATGCAAGATAAGCATATTGTTTGTTTTCATGAACGGCAGAATGATGCGTCGCTTTAAATGTTGTGGCCGCAAGGAATTGTGGGACGGCATTATCTCCTTTCATTTGGTAAAGGATGCTCCAGTGTATCCTGTGCTAAAGGAGATAAGAAAGGAAGCATTGAAGCACCTTTCCTCAGCATTTAGAGAATTCGACCAGCTCTTATCACGGCTGCTACCAGGTACTTCCGGGTCATTTCACTCAAGTTAGGAACCTTCCTAAGCAAAAAAGACTTTTCGACTGCAGCCCATGTCCGTACTAACGCACAAACATGAGAGTTGTATTGATCTTCTTAACTAACTATCTGCAAAAATGCTAATATCAGTAAATGTATTAATCAGTTTAAAAGAATAACGGCCATAGCAGTGCAAATGCTGAATGATAAACAACAAACTAACTAATTATACAGAGTTGTTTTTTTTAATAATTAGTGGTCATATTGATGATTATATTTAGGTAAAATCTATTAATTCTGTTATAGTTTAGTCTAGTTATAGTCAGACTTTGTCTTTGATTTTCTTTTGCTTTTAGCTCTCATACATATCTGCACCAGCGGTACGAGCTCTACATAACAAGTATCATCTGGCAGTGCAAAAAAGCTCGACAAGGTGCAGAAGAGTGCAGTTAATCTCCAGCATCTGTCAGTTTTGCTGAGTTGTGACATTTGAAGATTCGTAGCCTTATCTGTGGACAACGGTTGGACCAGGTTAGCATGACATGAGGCAGGAACGCACAGTCAGCAAAACCCTGCATTTGTGTACATGTATACGGGAATTGATGATGTGGTTTCTGAGGTCGCACAGGCTGTCAAAATATTTCACAAAGGCGATGTTCCTACTCAAAGTAGGCCAGAGGGGTTTATTGCTGAAGTGAAAGCGCTCTGTGATCTGATAGTGAACAAATAATGCAGATGAATTTTTTTTCCACCCACCCCATTGTGATAGTAGATACGTTCACATTTGCATGCACTGAAGGAGGACTTCTTTTCAAAAGCTGTGAATCATCATGTTACAAAAGGATGTGAAACTGCAATCTGGTTAGCATTTTTTAGCGTCTAACCGCACAATTGCACATTTTTTCCACAGAATAACAAGTATTCCTCTTTTCTCGCTTGAAAAAATGTAGAAAATATGACTGACAATTGCTCTAAATAATTCATTTAACACTGCATGCAATATTGTATTAATGTTTCCAGGTGTATCAGGTCGAGCATTAACATTATATCTTAGATTTTAACAGTTCAGCTGGCACTTATGTGCAGACTAAAGCTTATATTTAGCTTCATTACAAGCAACTGAGGTCAAACCTGACAACAGACACAACATAATGTCTCTGAGAACCCGGATTATCCATTGTGGCAAAAGAGTAAAACAAATACAGAGAAGAAGAGTATTTTCAGGCCGTCACTTTCCCTACCGTTGGTTCTCAAGAGACACCAGATCAACAAGGGAAGTACTGCAGCCAACAGCACCACGGGTAGAACCACAAGGACAGTGACGATGTGAGAGGAGATACTGGGACTTCCTTCGTCTTCATTGTTTGGCTTGTCATTCGTCACTGGAAGATCTGTAGGAGTTAAAAGGAAATTATGAAAATATGCACTCATATCTCTGCAGGAAGCTATTTATTCTCACCAACATGTCTATAACAAATGGTTATTTAATAATGTGATTGTTCAAAGGACACTAAATTACTGTATATCCCAGTAAAAACTGTATTGTTTGACTACATTTGCAATAATCAGACTGTGAATGTTATCCATAAACGGTTTCTCAATGGAAAATAGGGTTGGTGGTTCGATCGACATTTCCTGTATCCTGTATCCTTTAAACAATATTGGGAATGGTCTGGTAATCCATTGTCGGACTGATGAATATTTATTTGAAAAATTCGAAAAACAATGAAACAAACAATAATAGTAGTACTATTGTGAAGGGACTACTCTCTCTGTTGGCAGAGGAAGTGAAGGTGGTTGTTCATCCGGATCTAAATATAGTTAATAACATTTAAATTTTAATGTGTGTAAATCTACCAACCATAATAAAAACTAGATGGTACCAAAAGGATATAATATTTAATAATCATAGAGATCTGATCTTACCTGTGCTGCTTCTGTTCTCCTCTAGGACGATGAGCTGCACCTTATTGTTACTCTCTATGACGGATGTATCCGTGAAAAAACTGGCCGAGTAAATTCCACTGTGATTTAGTTTGAGATTTATAATGTGGACAAACACAGAAGTATTATTAGGGTAGATGTCAAAATCGCCTTCTCTTGGGATTATGTTGCCCTTTTTATACTCAGCAATCTTTGTGTTGTTTGTATAAACTGCAATTTTTTGTGTGACATTCTTGTTAAATGTGAACTCAAAGGTGATTCTGTCGCCGAGGATCCCAATGACCTCTGCTTGGGTGGGGCCTGTATGGAGACAAAACAAGGGATGTGTATGAGTAAGAGATTGCAATGAGTATTCTGTCTTATTAAAGCAAAACGCAGTAACTACAAAACAGGACCAAACTAAACCACAGTAACTGCTCTCTGGCCGTGTCTTTCTGCCCAGGTTGCACTCTGGTTTGTTAATCTGTGGCCTCTATCCCTCACTACTGCTCTAGCTGCCACAGAGAAACATTATTTCAAGTGAAAGCTAGCTGGTGATTTAGTCAAAACTAAATTATTGGTTTCTGTAGTTAAAAAATATCCATTTTCATGAACAACATCTTTATAATTCAGTTTGTTAACCCACATATCTAAATGGGGAAGTAGCTGGACCAGTGTCCGTAACGGCCATCTCAGCTCTAGACTCTAGGTAGAAGTCATGGGATTTGCTGTTAAATCATATATTAAATGTATTAAATGTAATGAATGTAATAAATGCAAATAAGTCATTATATGTAGGCTATTTCAGTATAGGCTAAATATTAATAGTATAGACTAGACCTTACCAACAAGAAGTTTATTCAAGTGTTCTATTAGTATACTTCTTTTAAACTTAAATAAGAGAGTATACTTTCAGTTTACTTTTTATGTACTTATCAGAGATATACTTAACAAAAGTATACATACAAGTATAGCTGCTCATACTGACAAGTATACAGAAAAGTCTAAGTATACTTGGCTTTTAGGCCTACTTGTACTTAATCATTTGATCGAGATATACTTAAGAAAAGTATAAATAAGTATTGCCGTATAGGCCTACAGCAAGGTGTACTTGGTTTGTAGTTGTGCTTACTTTTTGATATAGTAGCCTATTAAAGTGTGTTCGTATTTTTCAACTACAGAAACCGGTAATTTTGTTTTGTCTTAAGCTAAAGCTAGTGGCTATTTGGCAAACTAAACAGAGATACATTTAATTCCTATGAAATATTAACTGTAAATAATCAAATTAGTTAAAATGGACAGAAAGGAAAGACATTTTTGGGGCAAATTAAAAAGCCTTGAAGCAACACAATATTAAGTCTACTGTGTGTCATAGTGTGTTTTTGTTTTTGTGTGTCATGGATGTCAGTAATGTTAAAACTGTATATAATATTATACTGTAACTAATATATTAAAGTACTACCCACACTGTCATTATAGCACATTACTTAAAAAGGAAGGATTCAAGGACATCATCTAAACTCTTGTGGACTTTTTTATTCCTATTACCTGATTTCACGTATGTCTGAGATTTAATGGAAAATATTCACTAGATTACAAAGTTGCGCCATGCTCTCTTTCTTTTTTTACCACAAGCAGGTTACAAATGAGTGTACTTGACATTTTAATAAGCACGTTGTCCCCATTTTAATGTGTTCAATGTGCAGTGGCAAAACGACAACTGACACCAAACTGAGAACCTCAAAAAACACAGGGATTGTGGCACAACACCATAACTGTGTGGAAACTGAGGTGTCATTAGCAGCATAATAACTTGTGTTATAAGAACAGGCAATATACTGTGATCTTAACAGAACAAAGAAGAAATACAAAAAGTTAATTACAGAGAGCAGTAAAAATGAACCTCTAGCAGGTGAAAACACACAAACATGTAAAACATCTAAAGAAGCACTAAAAGAAGACAGCTTACCGTTGAATACCAAGTGAGCTGTGACGATCAAAACTAACCCGAAAGGCTTTGAGACGATGTTGTCAACCATGATAGAAGAACTGTGTTGCCTGCAGGCCCGGCGAGGTGGCCCTCCAGTCTTTGATATTTCTGATTTATATGAGCTGCCTTGGTGTGTTGAATCCTTTGGTTTGATATTTCTACTAATGTAGGTGTTTGTGTGCCTGAGAGGAGGAGGAAACTGTAGACAGGAACTTGCACAAACACTATTTATCTACCTACAGCATCAGAAGCACCTCCTGTAACGGAAGTCTTCAAAGAGCTTCATGGACATGTGGTGCAGACTGTGAGGAGCTCAGCTGAGGACGGTGTCACTCACATCATGTGTGGAAATTCAGGAAGATGAGCAAGTAGTTTCCTTCCTGTTTTAAGGGAAATTCTGCAGAAATGTTACACAGAAAATGGTCTCAACTGTCACCGTCTACAGTGGACTTGGGTCAAATCAGGTTTCATACGCATAGACGATACAAACACTTTTTTAAATTACATTTAAGAAAGTCAACAGCAACTTGTCTTTTAAGAAACAATGGTCCCACTACATCAGATAATCCCCAGACATCCGACAGTTGTTTTTATTGAAACCGCAAGCAGACAGCAAGCCCTCATTCATGTTTCAGTTGTTGTAATGTCTTTCCAACCTTCAACTGTCCTCAATGTCCATCCCTTTTTTCTGTGCTTTCACCATTTTCAATGTTGCAAATGGTATTTTTACAGACTTTTTTTAATTGATTTTTGCATTGTTGATTCTCACATTTGTTTTGTTTTCTTACCTACTTTGTACTGTTAAAAATACTTTGTTTCCATCCTTTTTTATTTTTTGAGAAAAACAAAGAATAATCATTCCAAATACTGTTAACATTACCTACAGATATTGCTATACTAATGGATAAACATGCATGCACGCACACACATACACACACACACACACGCACACACACACACACACACACACACACACACACACATTCAAGGCAACACTTTAACCGCAGCAGAGGAAGTTGGGGGGCTTTGAAGTCACAATTTGATGACTTTAGGATAAAATAGCATGTGTCACAGGGGGGATATTTTGGTTTCGGTGGTTGATGGAGTTTGGCATTTTGCAGCTCATTCTACCCCCAGTATCAGCACTGCAAACCACGGAAGAGGAAGACCCAGTTGATTGAACCACTAAAGCTGATGTCTCAGCTGATGGGCACAAACTTTGAGATCATGTAATGTGCCTTCTGTCAATCACAGCTATGTTGGTGGGCAAAATCTGTAAACAGCTGAATGTGTTTTCAAATGCAGCCCACAGCTTCTGTATTTAAAAGGAGACAAATAAATTGATTTGATTTGTTTTTGTAAAACAGAGCACAACCGGAAAGAGGAAAAGGAAATATTCTTCTTTACATTCGTATTTTTTTATTTTTATTTTACAAAGTAATTTTGAACTTAAAGGTGCGCTATACGATATCGCTGTCGCTGCACTAGAATTATGGAAAAAGTTGATTTTAGAAAATTCTTGAAACAAATTGATTTGCATTGAAATATGGCTCCTACGCTTGCAGATGTTTGTTAAAGGTTCTCTAAGTGATATCTAGAGCATTAATATAGAAACAAACAACTATTTGCTATGTAAATATGTAGAGGAGTAATGTCTAAGGTGGTTGACGTTGCGGCAGCGTCGGCGTTAGGTGAGGGCTTTGGGGTTCCAGGCCCGTCCAAAATGGTCACTGTGCCCCCTCAGCTGAATTCTCTCCTGACAAAACAAACTAAACTGAAATACTTTTACAGCGATAAGTAAAATTAAGTCATACAGTTTGGTAATGGAAGGACTTTACACTGCAATGCAAAATAAAGCACAGAACAGAGATAGTTTGCATTCAGGAAACAATTTGTTATTGTACTAGCCTATAAAACACCCCCCTCCCTAGCCAGTTAAAAACAACAATATATCCGCATTGTATGAGCAGCCAATGGGCATGATCTCACTCGAAAAATTGCGAAACAAATGGAAAGAAGTTTGTTGAGGAGATTCTGCACTCAAAGTCGGAGACTCCAGCTGTTCTAGTGGTGAGTTCATAAATCCACCCATGCGCCTTGATAAAACGTCTCTCCTGCTTCTTAGTAGGCTACACTGTGAGTGGTATTATTTGCACGTTTGTAATTGTGGCTATACGTGTCTAGATGTGAAACAGGAAGTGACACTGTAGATGAGCGCCTGTGCCTCTCTGTCTTAGTTTATTTCTTTCATGACGCATGATAATGTGAAGGTGGCCCAATGTGTAGGTTTATTAAATGCAAAACATTTAACGGATTTCCCGCTGTGCATCTTAGTTTATAAACTCTGTTTTTGTGGACGTAATAGCATGTGTATGCGTGCGTATGCGTGTGTCCGTGCCTTTGCGCATAAGTAACAGTATGTTTATTATATTATTATCATAATGCTAATTATACACTTAATAAAGGCAATGCGAGGTGAAAAAAAATGCCCTCCCCGTCAAAGTTGATTGCCCATCCGTTCCTAATACTCTGACGCCGACTCTGCGTTGCGAAAGAGTAGCACCCACCCTCCTAGGTAAACACTAGGCTCGTTCGAGATGATTCTGGCCTGCGCAGAATCAATCAACAGTGATCGCCGCGCAATGCATGCCGGTTAGATTTGTGTCCGACTTGATGCCGACTTGCTCTGACGTCATGTACACAAGGGCAACGGTAACCTCACGAGATCGAGGCGGACGTAGATTTATAGGGCCTGGTTTTCCATACGACAGGAATAGTAGAGTAAAAGGTTTTGCTTACCTGAGATGCTCACCTGATAAGTAGGAGTTGCAGAAAGGGCCTGTTGCCTGCATCTCTTCACCGAACCAGTTGAAAGTGACTGCTACCATGCAATAATAAAAACTGGTTTCACAACATAAAATGACAAAAAAAAAAAAAAATGCCTTGCTGTTTACCAGTTATTGAAGAAGAACTCAAGTGTTGGTGGCTAACCTCTGTATTTTTTTTTTCAGGATTTCCTGGTGTTTCTATGTTTTGGAGTACTGTGATCAGCATCTAGTGGTATTTTGTTTTCCCCTGCTGTTTGCTGACCAGCAGGTGATAAAGATTTAAGCTGATTACTGCCTCCTCAAGAGATGCCTGTTTTTTCTTTCACAGTTGCCAGAGGTAAAATCTTTGTGAGAGCGTCGGTCGTTGATCCCAATTTCCGTAGTGGCCAAACAGCAGTACTATGACTTCCGTGTCTGTTGCGTGATGCCATTGGGCCCAAAAGACTTTACTTAATAATTAATAATTAATTATTAATAATAAATAACAAATAATAAATAATAAATAATAAATAAATAAATAATAAATAAGTACAGAAAAAAGAAAAGAAAATTGCATAAATAAATGTATAAATAAATACAAGAATAAATTAATAAAATAATAAATACAAATAAATAAATAAAATAAACACATGGAAAAATAAGAATAAATAAATGCTGAAGTGTATATGGAAATAAATTAATAAATATTTGCTCAACCAGATGAGCTAAATGAGCATCCCACCTTCACGTGTATTTTGTTGATAATAAATAAATTCAGAAAAAAGAAAAGAAAATTGCATAAATAAAGGTATGAATAAATACAAGAATTAATGTATAAAATAATAAATAAATACATTAAAAAGAATGAAAAAAATTCCATATAAATGTATAAATAAATCGAAGACTAAATGAATAAAATAATAAATATAAATAAATAAATTCTGAAAAATGAAAAGAAAATTGCATTAATGAATGTATAAATAAATGCAAGAATAAATTAATAAAATAATTAATATAAATAAATTCAGAAAAAAAGAAAAGAAAATTGCATAAATAAATGTATGAATGAATACAAATAAATAAATAAAATAGTAAATATAAATAAATAAATGAAAAGAAAATTGCATATAAATGTATATGCAATGATGCTGATACTGATGAAATAAAATAAATAAATAAAAAAAGAAAATTGTATTGTATAACTAAATACATGAATAAATGAATAAAATAAGACATATAAATAAAGAAAGAAAGAAAGAAAGAAAGAAAAAAGAAAATTGCATAAATAAATGTATAAATAAATAAAATAGTAAATTAATACAATTATTAATTAATTTTAAAAAGAAAAGAAAATTGCATAAATAAATGTATAAATAAATACAATAATAAATTAATAAATACAGAAATAAATACATGGAAAAAATAAATAAATACAAATTTAAAATGTATTTTTTTATTTCTTTTTGTTAATCTACATTTTCTTTGTGTTTCGGCTCTTTTTATCTTGACTTGACAGAGGCAGTGACAGTTGTGGGAGAGAGAGGATGACATGGGGCAAAGGTCCACGGGTCAGATTCGAACCCCCGGCCTGCTTTACCAGGTGAGCTAACTGAACGTCTTATCCTCACGTTGGTTTTGTTGCTGATGCTGCTGAAATAAATAAATACATATTTTATCAGGATGTTAAAACAGATAAACCAATGCTCTTCTTATGATATAAACATTTCTCTTATAATGACTCAAATATAGCTCAATGTGTAGTTGAGCTGGGTTTTGTTTTGCTGCAGAAGGCCACATATTAGATTCCTACATCCGTCAATGTGTGTCCATTAGAGGTTAATATATCCAATCAGAGTGCTCCTGAGCAAAAAGAGACACCAAATACTGTATATCTAGATACTGATGTGATTATTCCGCTGTCATCATTGTATTTCTGCACCATCTTGTGGACTGAATAGTACAATGCAAATCACTTGCAAACCCCAGACACGTGATCACACACCTCCCTCTTTTTCTCTCTGACACTCACTCATACAGAAACATAGAAACGTGCATGCTCACACTTATCACCACTTGCTTCCTCAATGATGTTATTTCCACATTTCCTGCATCTCAATTTATTGAAATCATTTCCGTTGTGCAACTCTTTATGTGTTGTTGTCACCTCTGTTTCTATCATCCAGCAATGACAATACAACCTTTTTGTGATATTGCTCAAGTTTCATTGCTTGTTGCTGCTCAATTTACAATAATTGCTCACGTTCTCATGAATTTTAAATTCCGTTTTGCTGAGTTGTGACATTTGAAGATTCGTAGCCTTATCTGTGGACAACGGTTGGACCAGGTTAGCATGACATGAGGCAGGAACGCACAGTCAGCAAAACCCTGCATTTGTGTACACGTATACGGGAATTCATGATGTGGTTTCTGAGGTCGCACAGGCTGTCAAAATATTTCACAAAGGCGATGTTCCTACTCTGTTCCACAGAATAACAAGTATTCCTCTTTTCTCGCTTGAAAAAATGTAGAAAATACGACTGACAATTGCTCTAAATAATTCATTTAACACTGCATGCAATATTGGATTAATGTTTCCAGGTGTATCAGGTCGAACATTAACATTATATCTTAGATTTTAACAATTCAGCTGGCACTTATGTGCAGACTAAAGCTTAAATTAAGCTTCATTACAAGCAACCGAGGTCAAACCTGACAACAGGCACAACATAACGTCCCTGAGAACCCGGATTATCCATTGTGGCAAAAAAGTAAAACAAATACAGAGAAGAAGAGTATTTTCAGGCCGTCACTTTCCACCGTTGGTTCTCAAGCGACACCAGATCAACAAGGGAAGTACTGCAGCCAACAGCACCATGGGTAGAACCACGGGTAGAACCATAAGGACAGTGACGATGTGAGAGGAAAAGAAACTGGGACTTCCTCCGTCTTCATTGTTTGTGTTGTCATTCGTCACTGGAAGATCTGTAGGAGTTAAAAGGAAATTATGAAAATATGCACTAATATCTCTGCAGGAAACTATTTATTCTCACCAACATGTCTATAACAAATGGTTATTTAATAATGTGATTGTTCAAAGGACACTAAATTACTGTATATCCCAGTAAAAAACTGTATTAATGACTACATTTTTCCTGTACAATTAGAATCACATTTTATATAAATACGAGAATATCGTTATTCTATATGTTTCTTATTTATTTATTTATTTATTTAAAAAGGATCCCCATTAGCTGATACCAATGGCACCAGCTAGTCTTCCTGGGGTCCGAAATCATGTACATTAATTTATCACATACATACTATATACAACATCACATTTGTGTTACACCAATAACACTCAAATTTTCAAACATATATAAATTTCTAATTTCAAATTCATACACAATCTTCCACAATTTTTGTTTAGCCTCAAGGCCCATCATCAGGGAAAAGGAACAAAGAAAACAAAGAAAACCATACATGACCAACACTGGACTATCAATCAGCTGTTTAAGTAATGTATTCTTAGATGGTATTTGAATGTGGATTTGTTAGATGATTGACGGATGTGAAGAGGGCAGCTATTCCAGTGAGTGATGGCGCGGTAAATGACCGTCTTTTTTAAGGCATTAGATTTTGGGTGAGGTAACATGATGTGAAATGACTGTGAACGTCCCTGCATCTGGTAATTTGACTGTATAAAAACTCGGGTTTAGTAGAATAAATGCTGTTACTAAAGAATGTCGCTGTGCTTAAGGCAAGTCTTTTCTCTACTGGTAACCATGACAGTTTATGATGCACGCTGTCTGTGTTCGTTCTCATGGGGCAGTGTAACACAAGTCTTGCAGCTCTGTTTTGGGCAATTTGTAGTTTCCGCAGTATGCTTTTCGGTGCAGAAGACCATACAGGTGAGCAATAGTCCAGGTGGCTTAAACTTAAAGATTTAACTACTTGTCCCAGAACGTGTGCTGGAACATACGGAAGGCATTTTTTTGCCATGGAGATACCATTTCCCATTTTCCTGACAATTGTGTCTATGTGCTCTACCCATGAAAGTTGATTGTCTATAGTTAGTCCCAGTAATGTGACCTTATCCACCTGCTGTATAGGTTCACTGTCCAAGTAGAGATTCATTGTGGGCATAGATGACAGCTTATGACTAGATCCCAAAATAATGGATTTGGTTTTTGAGATATTTAGTACCAACTTATTTTGTTTTATCCAATCATAGACCAAATTTTGTTCTAAAGATAGAACTTGGTCTAGTTCGCCGCTTGTATTTAGTCTTATTGTCAACAATTTCCGTGATAAGACAAAAAATAGCAGTGTGTTAGTCTGTCGCAGTACTGTCCAACTTCCCTTTGGACGCCCATTCCCACTGAAGATGTAAATCTTTTAAAATGGTCACAAATATATAATCTCGGAAAAAATCTCAGTAATTTCATAAACCGGGTACCGTAATTTTTCCCCAAAGCTAGCAGCATGTCTCTATGTAGGGACGAGCCTCTCAGACTGACTTTGGTCCAGACCTCAACAACTACTGGATACATCGACATTACATTTGGTACAGATATCCATGGTACCAAGAAGATGAATCCTATGGACTTACTACAGTTGTATTCATCCTTTTAATATTTCTGGTTGTATTAGACCTTTTGTGGTCAATATTACAAGTCAATGAGCAGGACTGCTTTATGGCAATATTGTTTTTTAAATATAATATTTGCATCAATGTGATGAAATCCCTTTGTCAGGTATTTAATTTACTGCATTAGCAATAATCAGACTGTGAATGTTATCCATAATCGGTTTCTCAATGGAAAATAGGGTTGGTGGTTCGATCGCCATTTCCTGTATCCTGTGTCCTTTAAACAATATTGGGAATGGTCTAGTAATTCATTGTCGGACTGATGAAGGATATAGTTAATAACATTTAATTTTTAATGTGTGTAAATCTACCGACCATAATAAAAACTAGATGGTAACAAAAGGATATAATGTTTAATAATCATAGAGATCTGATCTTACCTGTGCTGCTTCTGTTCTCCTCTCGGACGATGAGCTGCACCTTATTGTTACTCTCTATGACGGATGTATCCGTGAAAAAACTGGCCGAGTAAATTCCACTGTGATTTAGTTTGAGATTTATAATGTGGACAAACACAGAAGTATCTTTAGGGTAAACGTAAAAATCGCCTTCTCTTGGGATTATGTTGCCCTCTTTATACTCAGCAATCTTTGTGTTGTTTGTATAAACTGCAATTTTTTGTGTGACATTCTTGTTAAATGTGAACTCAAAGGTGATTCTGTCGCCGAGGATCCCAATGACCTCTGCTTGGGTGGGGCCTGTATGGAGACAAAACAAGGGATGTGTATGAGTAAGAGATTGCAATGAGTATTCTGTCTTATTAAAGCAAAACACACAAAACAGGGCCAAACTAAACCACAGTAACTGCTCTCTGGCCGTGTCTTTCTGCCCAGGTTGCACTCTGGTTCGTTAATCTGTGGCCTCTATCCCTCACTACTGCTCTAGCTGCCACAGAGAAACATTATTTCAAGTGAAAGCTAGCTGGCAAAATAGCCACTAGCTTTGGCTATAAGTCAAAACTAAATTATTGGTTTCGGTAGTTGAAAAATATCCATTTTCATGAACAACATCTTTATAATTCAGTTTGTTAACCCACATATCTAAATGGGGAAGTAGCTGATGCTAAATTCAATCATAATGGAGATTAAAAGCCTGAATCCTGCTAAGCTAAACGTTGGTAGAATTCATGGGATTTGCTGTTAAATCATATACTAAATTTATTAAATGTAATGAATGTAATAAATGCAAATAAGTCATTATATGTAGGCTATTTCAGTATAGGCTATATTAATAGTATAGACTAGACCTTACCAACAAGAAGTTTATTCAAGTGTTCTATTAGTATACTTCTTTTAAACTTAAATAAGAGAGTATACTTTCAGTTTACTTTTTATGTACTTATCAGAGATATACTTAACAAAAGTATACATACAAGTATAGCTGCTCATACTGACAAGTATACAGAAAAGTCAAAGTATACTTGGCTTTTAGGCCTACTTGTACTTAATCATCTGATCGAGATATACTTAAGAAAAGTATAAATAAGTATTGCCGTATAGGCCTACAGCAAGGTGTACTTGGTTTGTAGTTGTGCTTACTTTTTGATATAGTAGCCTATTAAAGTGTGTTCGTATTTTTCAACTACAGAAACCGGTAATTTTGTTTTGTCTTAAGCTAAAGCTAGTGGCTATTTGGCAAACTAAACAGAGATACATTTAATTCCTATGAAATAATCAAATGAGTTAAAATGGACAGAAAGGAAAGACATTTTTGGGGCAAATTAAAAAGCCTTGAAGCAACACAATATTAAGGCATCACACCCTTTATATCTGTTTACAATGTATAGTCTACTGTGTGTCATAGTGTGTTTTTGTTTTTGTGTGTCATGGATGTCAGTAATGTTAAAACTGTTTTATTTGTTAGTAGGCCTACTCTACAAAACAAACTCTTGGCTCAGAATTAAAAAATATATATATTAAAGTACTACCCACACTGTCATTATAGCACATTACTTAAAAAGGAAGGATTCAAGGACATCATCTAAACTCTTGTGGACTTTTTTATTCCTATTACCTGATTTCACGTATGTCTGAGATTTAATGGAAAATATTCACTAGATTACAAAGTTGCGTCATGCTCTCTCTCTTTTTTTTTTTTACCACAAGCAGGTTACAAATGAGTGTACTTGACATTTTAATAAGCACGTTGTCCCCATTTTAATGTGTTCAATGTGCAGTGGCAAAACGACAACTGACACCAAACTGAGAACCTCAAAAAACACAGGGATTGTGGCACAACACCATAACTGTGTGGAAACTGAGGTGTCATTAGCAGCATAATAACTTGTGTTATAAGAACAGGCAATATACTGTGATCTTAACAGAACAAAGAAGAAACACAAAAAGTAAATTACAGAAAGCAGTAAAAATGAACCTCTAGCAGGTGAAAACACACAAACATGTAAAACATCTAAAGAAGCACTAAAAGAAGACAGCTTACCGTTGAATACCAAGTGAGCTGTGACGATCAAAACTAACCCGAAAGGCTTTGAGACGATGTTGTCAACCATGATAGAAGAACTGTGTTGCCTGCAGGCCCGGCGAGGTGGCCCTCCAGTCTTTGATATTTCTGATTTATATGAGCTGCCTTGGTGTGTTGAATCCTTTGGTTTGATATTTCTACTAATGTAGCAGTTTGTGTGCCTGAGAGGAGGAGGAAACTGTAGACAGGAACTTGCACAAACACTATTTATCTACCTACAGCATCAGAAGCACCTCCTGTAACGGAAGTCTTCAAAGAGCTTCATGGACATGTGGTGCAGACTGTGAGGAGCTCAGCTGAGGACGCTGTCACTCTATTATGTTAATGTGCATATAAATAATTTGTACTTCATATGTTTGGATTAAAAACAAAGTAATTTGTGACAATTTCATTTGCTAAGATTAAAAATGCTAAGCTAAGCCAAAAATGTAGCTTCTTGTCATAGTGTGTGCATGGAGGCTATTTATAAGCATTGTAAATTCATTTGTGCTGTAGTTTGAGAACAGTTTGTAACAAAGCATTGTATATTTGTATTGTTTCAGTTTTACAAAAGAAAGAAGAAGAGAAAAGAGGACTCAGTAAAACACTTTAACTTTACTCCTGTCTTCGACTTCTCTGAATCCTGTTTGTTAGCTATCTGTCAGTTTTTGCGTATGTGCAACACGCATCAGGGACAGAATAGTCACCGTCTACAGTGGACTTGGGTCAAGTCAGGTTTCATACGCAAAGACGATACAAACACTTTTTAAAATTACATTTAAGAAACTCAACAGCGACTTGTCTTTTAAGAAACAATGGTCCCACTACGTCAGATAATCCCCAGACATCCGACAGTTGTTTTTATTGAAACCGCAAGCAGACAGCAAGCCCTCATTCATGTTTCAGTTGTTGTAATGTCTTTCCAACCTTCAACTGTCCTCAATGTCCATCCCTTTTTTCTGTGCTTTTTTACCTACTTTGTACTGTTAAAAATACTTTGTTTCCCTCCTTTTTTATTTTTTGAGAAAAACAAAGAATAATCAGTCCAAATACTGTTAACATTACCTACAGATATTGCTATGCTACTGTATAAACATAATGCGCCTTCTCTCAATCACAGCTATGTTGGTGGGCAAAATCTGTAAACAGCTGAATGTGTTTTCGGATGCAGCCCACAGCTTCTGCATTTAAAAAGAGACAAATAAATTGATTTGATTTGTTTTTGTAAAACAGAGCACCACCGGAAAGAGGAAAAGGAAATATTCTACTTTACATTCTTATTTTTTATTTTTTATTTTACAAAATAATTTTGAACTTAAAGGTGCGCTATACGATATCGCCGTCGCTGCACTAGAATTATTGGGAAAGTTGTTTTTAGAAAAATATTGAAACAAATTGATTTGCATTGAAATATGGCTCCTTCGCTTGCAGATGTTTGTTAAAGGTTCTCTATGTGATATCTAGAGCATTAATATAGAAACAAACAACTATTTGCTATGTAAATATGTAGAGGAGTAATGTCTAAGGTGGTTGACGTTGCGGCAGCGTCGGCGTTAGGTGAAGGCCTGGACCTCCAAGGCCCTCACCTAACGCCGACGCTGCCGCAACGTCAACCACCTTCCAAAATGGTAACTGTGCCCTCTCAGCTGAATTCTCTCCTGACAAAAAAACTAAACTGAAATACTTTTACACCCACCCTCCTAGGTAAACACTAGGCTCGTTCGAGATGATTCTGGCTTGCGCAGAATCAATCACCGGTGATCGCCGCGCAATGCATGCCGGTTAGATTTGTGTCCGACTTGATGCCGACTTGCTCTGACGTCATGCACACGTGGGCAACGATAACCTCACGAGATCGAGGCGGACGCAGATTTGAGAGCCAGGCGCTGCAGTTGCTCTCCGCCGACTGCAAAACCCAGGGCATTATGGGAAACGCCTGGCTGTCACCTGTTCAAAGAGCTGATTGGCTGTTAGTTTTGACAGCAAACACCACGTGTAGTAGAAAGTCACAACATTCTGTGTAATTGTAATATTTAACACTAGATTGTAGGATATTAGTCTCATGTTGTGCAATGAAGGTTTCATCTGTTAAACATGCTGCTAAACTTGTTTACACTGTTAGCGCTGTTAGCGCCGTTACCTGCGAGCAGCCGCCACGTTGAGGGCTGTGCGGAGGCAATAACTGCTCCCAATCTTGCATTTAGCACCTTATAGGGCCTGGTTTTCCATACGACAGGAATAGTTGAGTAAAAGGTTTTGCCAGTTGACAGTTGTGGGAGAGAGGGGATGACATGGGGCAAAGGTCCGCGGGTCGGATTCAAACACCCGGCCTGCTTTACCAGGTGAGCTAACTGAACGTCTTATCCTCACGTTGGTACTGTTGCTGATGCTGCTGAAATAAATAAATACATATTTTATCAGGATGTTAAAACATTCTAAACATTTCTCTTATAATGACTCAAATATAGCTCAATGTGTAGTAGAGCTGGGTTTTGTTTTGCTGCAGAAGGCCACATATTACATTCCTACATCCGTCAACGTGTGTCCATTAGAGGTTAATATATCCAATCAGAGTGCTCCTGAGCAAAAAGAGACACCAAATACTGTATATCTAGATACTGATGTGATTATTCCGCTGTCATCATTGTATTTCTGCACCATCTTGTGGACTGAATGGTACAATGCAAATCACTTGCAAACCCCAGACACGTGATCACACACCTCCCTCTTTTTCTCTCTGACACTCACTCATACAGAAACATAGAAACGTGCATGTTCACACTTATCACCACTTGCTTCCTCAATGATGTTATTTCCTCATTTCCTGCATCTCAATTTATTGAAATCATTTCCGTTGTGCAACTCTTTATGTGTTGTTGTCACCTCTGTTTCTATCATCCAGCAATGACAATACAACCTTTTTGTGATATTCCTCAAGTTTCATTGCTTGTTGCTGCTCAATTTACAATAATTGCTCACACTCTCATGAATTTTAAAATATTTTATTGTTGTTAAATAGGGTGTCTGTGCACGTCCTTTTCATCAGCTTTTAATCTTACCATTGTATCCTGATGCAGCATCCATTTACGACCTCACTCTGCAGTGTATTTGCAGCAAATAACACAACAGACTAGCTTTCAGTGGTTTTGTAATAGAGTCAGTGAAGAAATAAATTAAGGCCTCAGGGTAAATGCTTCCAGTGCCTCCGCTGAAGGCTGGAGCCATTATTATGTCATCAGGGGAAGCATCTTCAGTTTGCTGTGTGAGTATATTTGGCATCGCTGAGACATTTACTCATGTGAAGGCCCTGCTTTTCAAACTGGAGGCATCCGCTGTATGGCCGTAAAGGATAGATAAACCTGCACATGGATGTTACCGAGCAGTGTAAACAACATGCTTTCATGCTTTGCCTGTTTTGTATATTGTGTACACTTGGGCTGTTGTTATCCTTTGTTTAGCTCAGACTATTTGCATACTGTTAATCTACTCCTGTTAGCATTAATCATCTGATGTGTGCATGAGTTATTAGTCATGTTATGGCATCAATCTCCACACGGTCTCCTCTTTTCCTGCCTCACCTCACGTTGCTCGGGTCTTAGTGCGCAGTGATTCCTCTCACTTGTTATTGAAGCCTTCAGTGTCTGTGGGCGGGATTTTTGGATGTGTGTGAGAGCCTCACGGTTACCCAGAAAGCCTTAATCTAAGTCTCTGTGGAAACACGTTTATTTTTTTTTGCTGTATTACATAGATTGTTGTTAATTTTTTTCCAACAACACACATATAGTTTGAAAGTGTTTCATGTCTGTCATCATCCTGATCTCACCTGTGCTGTTTAGAGACAACTAGGCATAGGTGAGCTCAATCTGCACACAATCGTGTCGTATAGTCGTATAATCGTATAGTGCTCATATAACTAGCAGGGGAGGAGGAAGAACATGTCTCTGTTTGCCATGCTACGAGCCAGACCAATTCCTCTGTCTTAATCCAGTGCGTCTAAAATACACCATTTAATGATATTAAAGGGGAAGTTCATCTAGAATAAAGTTCTTCTTTGGTGGAATTATATCTGGCTCTCCGTCCCTAATTCTGGTTACATCATGTCCGATCTTTGAGTGTCCCTAGACTCCAGCCCTCGCTGATTAGGTTGCCTAAAGACATATTGTGTGTAAAAACAGCTTGCACAAATGAAAACATATTTAGTGTGATGTAGCATTCATTCAGTTTTACTACATTGCTCTGCCGTTGTTTTTGTTGTAACAGAAAGATGCACAGTAACATATAGTACTAACTTGCACTTTGCAATCATTAACTGTGTTCTCAGTGTAACACATTTTAAGGTACTCTGTGTTTTATGAGAAAACAAAACAAAACATGATATTAAAAACAGTCCAGTTCACTGGATTAAAAGCATATTAAACCCGAAATCTGACTTGGCTGCCATTTGCTTGTTGAAACATCGTTTAGCTAAGCTTCATCTCACACAGCAGAGATGGGAGGAAGCACACAGACTGATGGGAAGGGAAGAGCAGGAAAGCCCTCATCGCCATGGTAACTGAGAAACCGACTCTCCTATTAACTACTGCTCTAACAAAACAATTACCAAGCAAACGGGAGTGGGAACACCCCACCACCACACACACACACACACACACACACATAATTTTCTTATTGTGATCTCGGACCCCGTGCGAGAGACAGATGCCATTTCATGTTGGTTGTACAACAGATGATTCACCATTCTCTCTCGAGACATCGACTGAAGCCTTCCAACGTGTGGCTGGACTGGATCATCTGACTTTCTCTTGATTTTCAAAGCAGAAATACATCTTTAAATGGTGTTGAGTCCCAATATGTTCCTACCTCTCCAGACAATAGCTCCGTTGTTCCCCAACATGAAGCGACACAGTTCATGTGAGTCTCACAAGAAACGTGCGGCTCAAAAAGAGATGTGGCGATCTATGGATGCATTCGGGCAAAGCATAGAGACGTTACAAGATGTAAGGGGCAGAATAGAAATGTTTTATTATTTAAGTTAGATAGACATTATATCAAAATTGTAGACTACCTCTCAGCCTTGGTAACATGTCCCACATTGTCCCACACAAACATACTCTTTGTCCCACATTTGGTTTGTTGGGATGTGGTCACCCTATATAGCAAACTATAAAAAACTGACCAGCTAATGCAGAAGCTGATGATGTCGAGGAGCAATACAGGGGAAGAATCTGTTTTGTGTTGTTGTATGTTGTTAAGGATGTTTTCGGATTGGTGTCTGACAATCTTAAATTGTCTATAATCGAAAGTTTTATAATAACAATATATCAAATCACAATGTGACAATTAAGGGGTCACTCGTAATGATGAACCTACAGAGAATTATCACCTGAGCCTGCGGCTCCAATCGGCTTTACGGAGCTTTAAAGTGAGTTTCTGCTCATTGTAAAGATGTCCGCCCCACAACTTTACACTTTTGGTTCACTCTCACTGAGCCGCAGCAGGCAGCTGTTTTCAGAGAAAAAGCTCTAAAATCCCCACTGTACACACAGTTAGAGACAAGCTGGTTAAACATAGTGAAACATTTACCAGCTACAGAGACAGATATTTCTCTCATGAGGTGGTGGAGACTAAAACAGAGCTAAAAGAGAGTCAGTATTGGACTTACATTCATCAGGTGGCCAGAAACATGACTTAAAATAAATAATAATGTTGCTCTGTAACTGCTGGATGTGTAAATAAGCAACTGTTGCTAACCATATCAACTCAGAAGGTAATATGTCAATGTTGTGTTAACAACTTTCCCCAAGTGGCCAATTAAATCAGCTATTGCAGGTTTAAATTTGATCCTATTTGATATTGTTTTCCCTAATAGGATGCAAAATCCTCTCTAAAGAAATGTAGAGAGTCATAGGGCACTACTGCTACTCCTAGCAACAATAATACGAATAAGAACATCATGGCACATAATGTAAAACTTACAATATTGCATTAGAGTTAAATATTTCCAACAAGTAAATACGCTGTATCATGTCAGTCTTGCTGGAGGAAGCCTGTGTTTGTTTGTGTGTGTGTGTGTGTGTGTGTGTGTGTGTGTGTGTGTGCGTGTGTGTGAGCGTGTGTGTGTGTGTGTGTGTGTGTGTACATGCAGGCTGGTCACTGTTGCTTAACTTGAATCAAGCTCATGTCCTAGCAACCATGGCAAACCATCGCCAGCTCCCTAGCAACCAGGAAGACACTGGTGTCATCGCTGTCACCGGTTGCCATTGGAGATGCAGGCATAGAAACAAAGCTGAGGTGCAAATAGTGACAACCACACACACACACACACACACACACACACACGCACGCACGCACGCACACACACACACACACACACACACACAGCCTATAGATTGGATGTTCACAAATTGACTTTCAAGTAATGCAATTATTGGATATCACACACTCACACACCCACCTGCTGCAGCCTACAATTGCCTTTCAAGCATGCACTTGCAAATACACATCCACCAGCACACAAACACACACACACACACACACACACACACACACAGCTAAACACACTCCCACACATGCTTGGGAAATCATGCTGTAAAAACGTGTAAAAAAACTCAAGTCTGCACGTGCGCGCACACGCACCCGAGGAGCTGGGAATAAAGCAGATGCTCAGAAATGTGTTTTAGCCACACACACACATACACACACACACACACACACTGACACTGCTTCCTGGGGAAATTGACTCTCTCCGTGTAATTAATGACTTCCTATAATAAAAAAATAAAGACTTACACGATGGAGCCTGTACACTCACGCACACGCACACACACGTGCAGTATGCGTGGCAGAGAGAGAGAGAAACGCATGATGTGTGTCAGCTGTCAGCCTGTCTCGGTTTGCAGCGGAGGTATTCCCCAGCCAGCCTCATCACGACCCGACCAGCAGCCTGCCAGCCTACACGACTCTGCTTCATTTCATTGTTTCAGCGCACAGAGACAAATACAACGGATTTATAGGTGAAGCATCATCACATCATCTCATCATCACACAATGCACAAGTGAAAACTTTTATTTTGGCGTCGTGTCATTGTGATATTAAGCAGAGAAGCAAAGAAGAGATTATGTTTTAAGAACTGAACAAACCCCAGTTTGTTTGTTGGTTGTTTTTTTAACAAAAACGCACAACTTTTCCCCTCGTCCTCAGCCAACCTCGCCTGTGTTGACTGTCACCCACCCACCGCCCAAATTGATTTAGCCACCCCCTCCAATAGACTCCCCCTTCCTCCCTTCCTCCCTCCCCACCAGTCACATGGAGGTTAGACCCGTCGCTCTCTCTGCTCTGTGGCAGTAGAGCTCTCTAGTGCGCCTCAGTATCTCTCAGTGCGCCTTGGAGACAGACGAGACGCGCAACTCTGCCTGCTGGGCGCGTCGTTTTCTTTTTAAATGTAACTGCGTTTTATAGGAGCTATTCCTATACGGGGGAAGAAAACAACCTCTCCGGAATCCGCTGAAGCTGCTGATAAACGATACTCTTGCTAACCGGGTTATTTTTAGTCATCAACCGCAGCGATGAGTGTCTTAAAGCCGGCAGAGAGAGCGCCTGGTGCCGCACTGTGGTGAAGAGAAGCTCGGTGATCAGCAACCATGAAGTCCAGGAGAGATAAACTGAAGATCCCCTCTCTGACCCTGGAGTAAGTTCTGCTTTTTTATTTTCATCCTCATGTGAAACTGTTGTTTTTTTTAAAAGTTGTAATAAGAGTGAGTATTTATGTGCTCATATTTTTGTTTTTATTTAGACAGGCTTTTTGTTAATTCATCTGAATAACCATCTCCACTTAGTTTATTGCTTTTATTGGCCCTTTTCTTGACTGTGTTTGTTACCTGTTTATGTGTCCTCATTTGTTTGTTTTGTTGTGTTTTTAGCTTGACAGCCCTGTTGCTTGTCATTGCTACTTTTAATATTGACTGATGTATTTTTTTTATTATTGTAAAGCACTTATTATTGTGATTTTGTATCTGTGAAAGGTGCTATACAAATAACTTACTTTACTTACTTACTCATATCGGTGTACTCTAGTGTCAACAAGCAGACTTTTTCCATACATAGTGGCTGTTGATTCTGATGGAAATGCAAATAATCCCTCATGTTTTCTCCCAGGGGTGATGACATTTTCTTCAGGCTTCATTATCTGCTCTCAGTTTGCTCTTGTGTTTTGTATTTTTTAAAGCAGGAATGTATTTAGTATAGATGAAGCTACAGGTGTCTCATCAATAAGTCTTATTAATTGTAAGAATTCTCAGTATTATCAGTAAGATTTTCCCTGCCTGCCTGTTAATCTTTAAACTAATTCACCCCATACTGGATGCAGAGAAATCCAACTTTCCAACCTTGAAGTGTATAGCCTCACTGTGTTTGCACAATTCATGGCTGGTTAAACTTGAAAAATTAAACTGCTGGAACAACAGAGAACTCGTGAAGATGAGGAAGGTATTTTGTTTAAAGTTTACGGCACTTATAATATCACTTCCTTCAGTTTCTCCACACTGTTTACACGTTTTCTTCACTCACATCACATTCAACACACTGACAAATACACACAGCAAAATGTATTCAATAGTATTTTTTTCAATTGTTATTTATTTATTTATCCGTCATTAAATTACTCACAGTTAGGTTTTATGCATGTTTCTATTTTTCATTGTCAAATTGCATTTACAATGTGTCATATACTAATCCGACCGAATGTTTCAACTGAGGTAAATCTCATGCCTCACTGTGAATTCTGTCCTCATGTTGTTTTGTGTTTTTCCCAGCTCTATTGCCTCCTTCTTTTTTAATCTCACATGAACCATTTCTGCATGAATCACACGCTCCCCCTCGCAGCACCACAAGACAGACAAATGGCTCTCAGTCTTTAAGGAGAAAAGATATGTTATTTCTATATAATTGACAATCTGTGAATCCTCCCTCCATCAAAGGACATGGCTGCAGTCTTATGTCCGCCCACGCTTCCTCCTGAGTGAATGTAGCCCTTTTTTTGTGGGGAAGGAGGAGGAAGGAGGAGGGGGTACCTGCTGCCCACTAGATGCTGATCCATAAGGCGTAGGAGCTCCCTGCTCACATCCCCATTCTCTGATCCATCCATCTGCCTCCACCGTGGATGATCTCAGCAGAGCATGCGCTGTTTTTGTTTCATTTTTAGGCTCTTAAATGCTCCCGCACAGAGACACAGAGGAGGATTCACGCTCTGCACACAGGGAGGGGCTCAGGATTTTACTGGTTGGCTGCTGATGGATGCATCAGTCCAGACACACATCTGCTTGAAACACATCTGTGACATACAGGTTTCATGATGGGCTCTTCCTTACCTAAATTACAGCACTTCCGGGGTTACAGTATTTTAACCCAAACCGCGATCTTTTCCTCAACCTAACTAAGTAGTTTTGTTGCCTGAGCCTAACCAAGTTGATCTATTCCTAAACCTAACTAAGTAGTTTTATTTTGAAGACTGGAGTGGAAATTGACACGTGTCACATGTTGCTGGACATGCGTAGGAAAAGACATGAAAATTACACCACCAGCAGTGCAAAAATGACAAACATAGCAGAAAATTGTTTGCAGAAAAATGTGTTTTGCAAGTATACAAGTACACAATCAACTTTTTGCAAGATGCACATGCTTAATAGAGATTATTTTGTGATTTTTATTGACAGTTTAAATCATTTACTCTGTAAGTGATGTGCAACAGTATGACTAGAATATCTTGGAATATGCTGATACTTGTTATTTTGGCAGTAAAGACAATCCTGCTGCTATCTTGCAACCGAAAGGTTGTAGCTGCCACTGCAATTAACTTCACCTGAACGACCTGAACATCTGAGCAAATCAGAAATTCAGTGTGAATGTCACCAATGAGTCAGTCTGAGATTTTCTACTCAGTTTACACTCCGTGTTGATGAAGTGGCGACAAAATGGAAATGCAAAATGGAAATGACGGCCGATTACTCACTAGAGCGCCATCGAGAGCTTTGGTTTAGGGGTCTGAAGTAGGAAATGTGTTAAGATGAAATACAACGTAATGAGTTGCATGTGTTGTGTAATTATGAGCCGACACTACAGAATGAGGAGCCTTTGTGCAAGGAGTTGTTTTCCCTACCGTCCTCCCTGCATTACTATGACAACACATTCATTAGTGCTTTGGTAGCCGGTGCTGTGTTTAGCACCGAGAAGCCTCTGCAGCACTGAGACAGCACTGTGGTGCCCACAAGGCACAGCTTATACATCTGAGCAGGAAAATCAATAGAAAACAGCTTCTGTGCTGGGTCAGCATCAGGATGATATAGGATGGCTGAGCATGCATATTTTGATAGAGAATTAAGATGTGAAATGGTAGACGATACCTATTCTAAATAAAGTACAGTCTGAGGACGTATAGGGCTCCCAGGAACTGTATTGTCCTCAACATCTTCAACATCCTCAACATCATAACATACAACGTGTTGCCAGATGTGAGACACTCCCTAACACTGTTGCATTAGATGTTCAGTAAACATGCATTGGGCGATGTAATTTCCTTTCTGGTGTGTTGACACCCAGCTGCCAACTTCCCGTGGTGGAAGAGCTCACAAAGCCGACTAATCGAATGCACCCAGTGTCGCATCCAGCCACCCTGTAACAAACTCTAGAGAGGCAGCAGCACCACCCTACACACTGCCGCTGAGTGTCTGTCACCATCCGCTGTTGATGTCTGCCACCGAGAGACAGCCATCAACCTCTAACCCTCGACCGAAGCTCTGCTGCTGACTGATTACAGACTCACTAATCCATGCAAACATGTCTTGCCTTACAGTTTGTCGCCCACATGCCAGAGCCCCACTCTCCTGAGCCCATGCAGCCCCTGCAGTCCCTGCAGCCCCTTACAAACCCTTCATCCCTGGAGGTAAGACTGCCAGGTCACATACAGACGGTTTCTATCAACTCAACATGTTAAATGTCTTTTAAAAGTCTTTCATCAATGAGTCAGTTCACCACAAAAACAACAAGTAACTGATCTACATAACACTGATTTTGCAGCTAAAGCCTGATGAAGCTAATTTGTCCAAAAACTATTTCAATCAGGAGAGACTCGTATGAATTGAATAGTAATTTATTACAATGTGCACAAATTTATGAATAGTAACAGTCTTTGGCGATTTAGACCCAATGTGACATAGTTAAGGGGAAGTGATGCCGTAGTTGGATTAAGATTATTCCCCCCGGGTCTAGACACTGGTGATGGTGGTAGTGAAAAGATTGATGCAGATCCGATGAATGAAGTGGAGCCGGATTAGTCTGATGTGATGAATCTGGAGGTGATGGGGTGGTGGAGGGTCGCACCAGTTTGTGCTGATACTGACACTGAAAGCAGCATAGAGGAGAACAGTTTTAAACTTTTAACAACAACAATGTCATTGGTTTAGGGAGATATGGCAAGATCTGATTGGTCACTGAAAAGAGAGACGCCCATAATCAGCTGACATAGTAATAGCCTATGAGAGAGAGACCAAGAATGAATGAGAATGAATGAGATTGCACCCCTAGTCTTCCTGACTGAATTTACGCGTAAGCTTCATTAAAACCACATAAATGAGCCACACGTTTGCACTGGCTGAAAAGTCCCCATGAATTCAATCCCACATACACCATCCTGTTGGCGCAAATACTTGCTAGAGCACCAAACACGTATTAATCCGCTGCTGAAAATAGTAGAGATGCACAGATCGGTATTGGCCGATGTTCGCCTTGTTGACTGCCATTGGCCTATCGGCAAATGAGATGACATTCGCTGATGGCAGTGGTCGATGTTTATCTGTTGTATTGCATCAGTTTTGCGCCGGCTAAATGTTGCATTGGTTATTACAAATTTGAAAAAGAATGTTTTTCATGTGAGAGAAGGTTATATTAAAGGTTGTTTCATACATTTGTATGATTGAATTTGTGCTCATTTAAAGACATTGTAATGAAATGCTGAATGACTTTAAAACAGGCCAGTTATTTTTTCATAATGAAGAGGTCTTTCTGTTTCCCTGGCACTAAAAAGGAATAAATATCAACAACAACAAAAACATCAGTATCTCCATTGGCTATCGGCTATTTGCCAAATTGTTATTTTATACTGCACGTCGGTATCAGTATCGGCCCAGAATTTCATAATAGGTGCATCCCTAGAAAATAGTCCTCAACAAATGAACTGTTTACTCTTGTTTGAATCATGTTTGCTCAAAACCACAGTGCCCAGCTGTTTTACCTCCACTAATTCCCACTAGGGAAATGCCATATGTAAAAAAAAATGTAGTGAAGTCATAAGACTTTGGTCACGTCATAGATGCTGCTTCAAATTAATATTTTTTTTAAATCTCTGCTTATTCGGTAAAAAAAGATCAAAGTAGTAATTATTGACCTTTGAAATAGCAGTTGACAAACCTCACCACAAGGTTCATTTAGTAGCTTTTTCCGGTGCTTTCAGTCGTATCACAAGATTTTGTGATTTGAACATCTGCATTTATATGACAGCTGGGGCAAACTCTATCTGCTGAGGAAGATAGTTAGTAAATGGACCATGTGGTGTGATTGTTTTGATAACTACTTTAAAGGTCCCATATTATAAAAAAGTGAGATTTTCATGGTATTTTTTATTATAAAGCAGGCTTATGTCCTATATAAATACTGTGAAAGTATCGAAACACTCAATACACAGGGAAATACACACAGCCTTTATTCAGAAGCTCTACATTTGAAATAAGCTGTCAGGATTTTGGTCCATTTGTGATGTCAGAAATATACAATATTTAGACCCTTGACACAATTTTAAACGTAAACATTCTTAATGTGTCCCAGTTTATTTCCCGGTTGCAGTGTATGTGAATGTCATCAGCTGACAGGAAGTACTGATGGACCCAAGCTGTCGCCTAGCAACACAATTCTGTTGCAATTCCGTTAAAATGCGCTAAAACGGAGCGTTTCAGACAGAAGGTAAATACAGGTAAATTCAAGTAGACAGTATGAGGAAAATAAATATTTTTTTTAACATTACAGCATGTAAACATGTTCTAGTAGAAACACAAAATACAAGTATGAACTTGAAAATGAGCATGATATGGGACCTTTAACACGTTTTGAAAAACAATAGTCAAATTAACAGCTTACATCAGTGGTTTCTGCTAAGTGGTTTTCTAATGACAGATATTACATTATAACTTCATAAAAAGTGTGAAATATACATGGAATAGAAAAAGGAAACAGGCGATAAGTCTGAGTTGTTTTTTTGTATATTAAGGTGCCTCTGTTTCACCAGTGAAGACCCATCATTTATTAGTTGTCTCTAAGTCTATGTGGGTTGCTTGGCAACGGTGCTGGGTGCTGTGGAGGAAGGCAACACTGCAAACAGAGGCGGCTGCATCCAGCATGTCTCTGGATGTGTGAGCAGCGCTCGGCTGTCACACCGTGCGCTGTACAGTAATGAATCCCATTTGCTCGGCTGAAAAATGAGCAAATTCTTTGAGTGGGAATGCAAAAAAAAATCAAACGAGATAAACATGCATTCCTTAACACGACGCAGTTTTCACACAGTAATCTGATGCGACAGTATGGCAGATTGCACATTTGTTGGCATCATTCTTCACAGCATTTTGCATCACAGACCGCCCCTGTATGTGTTGTTCCACCATCCAGCAACATGTTTATTCTCTTGCATCAGATCCTATATTTGTATGAACCGCTTGCCGGCATCAACCTTTGATTCTGATACACTGAATATGTCGAGATTCGTCTTGATGGCCTCAATGCAGAGATGACACAAGAGCTGCCTGGTACCTGGTGCAGGATTCATATTATGAGGAGAGTGCAGCATATAATAAACTTTAGGCATTGTATTATTATGGCACCTTTATGCAGATTTCTAAAATGAAAAGGCCTGAAAGGTATTAAAGCAACATGAAAATATAAACATAAAATCTAAACAAATGTAGGGATGCACCGATCTGACTTTTTCAGTCGATAGTTTGATAGCGATACCTGAGCTTTGGGTATCGGCCAATACCGAGTACCGATCCGATACCAGTGTTTAATTAATAAGCTGTATGTCTCACTGTGTGGACGTGACTGAATCAGGCTGAACTTAAACATTGCTTTCCTAACTTTGTAAAACAAAATGTAACAAATAAATACATAGATAAAATGTTACTGAATTGTATTAAAATAATAAAATTGTACACCTGCAAATCTTCAAAATTAACAGGAATTAAAATTCAGTTGTAAACCTTTTTAATAGAGCAACAAATTGGTCAAAACTTAAAAATGTCAGTATATAATGTATATTGTATACAAACATAGAATTGAATCAAATAGATCAGCCCCATTGTCACCGATACCAGCTATTTGAGTCAGTATCGGCTCGGTATACTGTCCGGTATCGGTGCATTCCTAAACTAGAATGGCAGTCGAAGAGCGCAGACCTCCGCCCGAATACGATTAGCCCCCCTCTCTGTTCAGTTAGGATCCATGTGTATTTTTGTTAATGTTGAGCTCAGCTGTATTTAGCGGAGCATCGTAAAACTGGACAGAAACAAAATAAAACTCACCTAAACTGTCGTCGTTACTCTTTCCATCGCCGACTTTAGGAGTAATCCTGCTAACTGACAAACAAACCAACAAACCAACAAACCCACGGCGGTGAAAACATTAACTCCTTCCTAGGCCTTTGGCCTTTGCGGAGGTAACAAATGCTATTTTAAAACGTCCATAGTTTAACAGCCACAACTATAATGGCACAATCTACACACAACTAATAAGCCATGACCTGATGACCTCAGTGACCTACTACTGATGTACAGCTGTAGTAGATAACCATGACGCAACCTGACCACGCAGATATGAGGGTAATTTTGTACTGATTACTAAATTTGATAGGGAGCCACCATAGGAAACTACAAGAGGGACTTACAATAATCAAAGTGAGATCAAATGAACACGAGTAATCATTTCCATGAACCAAACATTTAAAATGTGCTTCAAAAGTCAAGGCCTGGCCAAAACAAATGTCTATAACAAGCTGTCTGAGGCACAGACAAGTCTCACTAGTAAGGCGAGGAAGAGTAACGATTTGTTTAGACGGGAGGAGATAGTCTGTTACAACGAGATATCAGGGAATTGTTGATGGCAGAGAAGGATGAATAAGGTGCGGGAGCGAGGGGATCATGTGACACGAGTGAGAGTAATGCTGATAGTATCATAATAATGTTATAATGTTTATAAAAGGAAAGCTATTGAACTCCACAAATGTGCAGCATTGTCATAATAGTCATAATACCAAGCACACATACAGTTATTACAGTACTCCTCACTTTTGTTTATTATTATTCCTGCATTTGTAATTCATCTACTTCAATTCCAAAAGTGAGACTTGATTATGAGAATAGACCCCTTGCAACTCATAGGCATTGACCTCTAGCAAATGTCTGCAAAGCAACCAACCAACCATCTGCATCGCTTTAGGATTCTCAATTCAAATAAATACATGTCTTTTGATTTTGTATGCTGTTACAGATTCAGCATTCCACTTACAGTATATAGTGTAACATAGCATAGTGTTTTTGTTCTGATATTATATGAAATGAATATACATACATACATACATACAGGCTATAGATAGGCCACACTAACACTAACACTAGAGGTACTATGTGTAGTGGAATGTACCATTGTTTTAAAGTTTGGCTGGGATCCTCCCTCTACCAGACTCCTCATGGTATAACCCAACAGCATTTTACGCTGCTTTCAGGTTCTGTAGGAAATTGCCACTCTGATATGAACGCACACGAGTGACCAAAGAGGTAAAGAGAGTGTTTCTATGGAAATGGTTCTGACTATTATTAACTTTGACTTATTAACTGACCAGATTTAACCCATACACATCAGTATTCATCTGCATTACTCACACGTATACAGCCTACATGCCCATGCATCCTTCTCCATCAAACTGAACACATCAGTAAAGTCGTACAAAGTCTGCTTGTAATGGGGTTATAAACTGTATCCATTTATTACAAATCTTAAAAAAATTGCCTTTTTGGATCCTCAAAGAATAAATCGACTTTTCCATATTTCAAAAATGATTTCATACCAATTACCAAGTTTCATAGCATTGATTATTGAATATCATTGTGCTTTGGACTATTGGACAGGCAAAAACGAGTGATTTGAAGTTTTCACTGTGATGAGCATTAAAGCTGCAGCGGGTATGAAATGAGCAAATAAGATTAAAAAGGTAATTTTTTTATAAAACGGTCATGGTTTCAGAAACATCTTGTAGTGCACAGTTTAGCTGTAAATTGAAAAAGTTTGTGACCAGGCAGCCATGTTGAGATCTGTTGAAGAAATACCAAGCACCGCCAACCAGCCGGAGCACAGCCAATAGGAACGCTCTCTCTCTGAAATGACCTGTGATTGGTCAAAGTCTCCCGTCACGGGCTAGATTTTTTAAAGCCTGAAAATAGAGCCATGAGGAGGTGCAGAAGTCTAAGTTTAATTACAATATGCTGAAAGGTTATTATGGATTTTTTTGCAGTCCTAAACCATGGATGTATTAAAAGAACTGGATACAGCGTTGGAGGCGGGGCCTCGGCCATTCCTATGAGAGTTGCTCATTGGCGCATGAAGCCTAAATGGCTCGACTTCCGTCTGGAAAAGTACCCGGATCTTGGCGGAGTAGCGTCCGAGATGATTGGCGGAGTAGCGTCCGCTCGGTCACATAACTCGGTCACGGCCCAATGGCATGCCGTCGTCACGGCTTGGCGCTCCAGCCGTGGTCTGGGTCTCACTCACATGAACGGAGGAAGGGAAATAACTCTGGATTCAGCTATTAGTGTGTTTTAATGATTTAAATAAGGGCTAGCGTTCATACTGGGGAGTTCATTCACCTCAAAAAAAATTATCCGGTAAGTTACAGACGTCTCGTTCCCGATGTAAGTCTATGGGAAAAAAGTATTTTTGGACCCAACGGCATCACATGACGGACATGGAGGTTGTAGTACCACCGTTTGGCCACTACCATAGTCGGGATCAACGACCGGCGCACTTCCTGAAGGCTTGGGTTTAGCTGTTAAATGAAAAAGTTTGTGACCAGGCAGCCATGTTGAGATCTGTTGAAGAAATGCCAAGCACCGCCCACCAGCCGGAGCACAACCAATAGGAACGCTCAATAGGAACGCTCTCTCTCTCTCTCTGAAATGACCTGTGATTGGCCAAAGTCTATAGATTTTTTTAAAGCCTGAAAACAGAGCCATGATGAGGTGAAGAAGTCTCTCTCAGAACACTTTAATCACAATATGCTGACATTTTTTTTTTGCAGTACCTAAAAACAGCAGCATTTTTTTGAAGCAGTGAGAAGAAGCTGGAGATAACGAGCAGCACTTGAACGCAGCATCAGGCTCCAACTTGCTCACACCGACACAAACACACAACCAGCAGCAACGTCTGTTTGACCAAACTAAAGTCTGCTGCTGCTGCTGATGCTGTAACCGGTAATACACAACAATACAACCCGACACGGAGGAGATGTTTCTGGGGACAGGATCACGGTGAGAGAGCCGACCGGAGGATGTAACTAACACGAGGCGGACCCACACAAAAGGACCCGGAGAGCCGACTAGAGGAGACGAGAGGAGGAGATGGTGATGGTGGAGAGAGGAGCAGCTCCACACAGACTCTGAGATCAACATTAACTTTGAAACTGGGTTATAAAACCCTCCAGCATGTCGGATCCGAGCCACTGGTCTGCGGTGCCGAACCACAACAAGTCACATTTTGCTCCTGGAGCTCTGCTGAAGCGATCAAAAAGGTACCAAACACTCAAGATAGCTTTATTTATTAGCTTGTTTAACAGTAACTAGCTCCTCTCTGCTGCTCTCACAGAGCTGGTTGCTCCAGTTAGTTAGTCCTGCTACTTCACTGGGTTGTTTGTGTTGATGATGCAGTTTATTGTCCCAGAAAATGACTTCACTGAAAGTAGCTAATGCTGTTTGTTTATTTGTTTATTTGTTTTGCACAATTTAAGACTATACAACATAACAAAAAAAATTAATTGATAATATTCACTGCAGGAAGAGGAAAAAAAACACTTTAGAGACAAGATTAATATAAAGAAATACTATATATATATATATATAATAACAACAATAACAATACAGTAAATATATCAAATCATAAATGAATAATATACAGTGCAGGAATAGGCAAAAAACCCACTGGGCTTATCTGAATCCACCTAGAGACAAGATTAATATAAAGACATAATATGACTACATAATAGTGATAACTATTATATTAGAATTATTATTATTATTATGGTAGAATTTCTATTTTTTATTCTTATTTTATTCTAAGGTTTTTATCTATTCTTTTGTTATTATTATACTGCTTATTTGCACCAACAAAACCAAAGCAATTCTGATTCTGATAACAAACAATTAGGACAAGATATATACTAACAACAATAACAATACAGTAAATATATCAAATCATAAGTGAATAATATACAGTGCAGAAAGAGGCAAAAAACCCAACTGGGCTTTTCTGAAGCCTCCACCTAGAGACAAGATTAATATAAAGAAATAATATGACTACATAATAATGATAACAAACAATTAGAACAAGATATATATAAAGAAATAATATGACTACATTATAATGATAACAAACAATTAGGACAAGATATATTTAATAACAACTATAACAATACAGTAAATATATAAAAAAAAAGACAAGTGTGTGTGTTGCGTGGAAGTGTATAGTTAGTGTTTGTGAGGAGGAGGTTTGCTGTTAATATGTGCTCTAAAATGCATGTTTTCACATATAATACCTCAAAAATACCAGCCACTATATAGTTTTCTTTGTTTAAATTAGATGAAGTTAACAGTACAGCAGGTCTATAATGTCCTTTTTCATATCAGCCAACAACTGTGACACAAAAGTTGAAAAAAATGATGAAAAGCCCATATTTGTACTGTTAATATTGGTGTATATTGGTGTTGGATAGTTACTGACTGGAGGTCATAGTTTGTCATGTTTACTGTTAGATGACTGTTAGAGATAAAACCTGCAGCTGTTCACTGGCTGATATAGAGGCCATCACAACGCTGGATGGATGAACTGATGTTCAGCCTGTTTGTTGTGGACTAGGACGGCAAATAACTAGTCTTTATTATTGATTTATGTGTCAATTATCTTCATTGTTCATAGTCTATAAAATGTTAGAAATTCAACAATCTCCCAGACGCCCACGGTAATGTTGTTTTGTCTGACCAGTAGTTCAAACCCCAAATATATGTAATTTGTAGTCATATAAATTAGAGGAAAAATAGCAAATCCTCACATTTGAGAAGCTGGAATTTGCAAATGTTTGGTTGCAGCTATAGCGTTGTAATGATATTTTCACGGTACGATAACCATCTCAGAAAATATCACGTTATACGGTAATACACTATTATTATTTAGTAGTAGTAATATTATTATTATTATTATTAGTTACAATGACCCTTAAAGGAATGAGAACAGAATTATAATAAACAGAATTATAAACATGATAAAAATAACATGTAACTATAATATGTTATATAACTAATGCTTGTTTCTTTACATGTTAGCAGCACAATAGCATGTTAAATTAACTACTAAATGAAAAATAACATCAGCTGTGAGCTTTTCAAGATAATGTCCTATGATCCAGCGCAGCCAGACTGCTCCTGTCTCTACCATTAACTCACTCACACACTCACTTATGTCAGTTATTTTCAATATTGTAGATAAGCAACATGTATGATAACCGTGAACTTTCATACCACAGTATACCTTGATACTGGTATAGCGTTACAACCCTAGTTGCAGCCCTAAAAATATCTATTGTTTTCTAGATTTAATCTGCGAAATGTCAGAAAATCCCAATTTCCCAGAGCTCGAGGTCTTCATATTACTTGTTTTGTCTAACAAACCGTTCAAAATGTAAACATTCAATTTGTCGGCTATAAAACAGAGAAGAACGGCAAATATTTGAGAAGCTGGAACCAGACAATGTTGAGCGTTTTTCCTTAGAAAATGACACAAACGATTCAACGATTATCAGAATAGTTGGTTAATTTTCTGAAAGTCTAATAATCAATTAATTGAATTAATAAGTTCAATGCTATTGTTGAACCGTTCACCCTGGTGTCACATTAAAATCTGCTCAGTTGAATGCTATTGGTCAAAGTTTGCCCCTTCTTTTCAGGACCAGAGGATTATTTAACACTCCCTCCCGCCCTTTACACACACACACACACACACACACACACACACACACACACACACATGCGCGCAGTCTGGACATCTGTAGCTCAAGCTGGGCCTGCTGTTGCTGTCTTTGCACACACATTCCCTTTAGCCTTGAGTCTGTTGACGGGAGGTTTCCTCTTTGTATTTTGGCTCTCATCGGTTTCCCCTCTCCAGCTGACACGGCCGTGCTGGTGTGTCATGCATTTGCCTGCAGATTAGAGTTGTAGTTATATAAACATCTCTGAAGGCAGAGCTGCTCAGAAGGCGGAAATAATCTCATCGGTGGAGTTAAATCTCAGTGGGCAGAGACAAAGAAGTCTCAGTTCTTCTTGCAAAGTATCATAAACCCCATCTGTACTAGACCATAAAGTGTGTATTTTTGGTATCTGCAGAAACGGCAAAGCATTTTTCAGAAACGTTTTGTCAGCTTGATAACTGAGCTGAATGAGCACCACTAACTGGACGACAGTGTGTGTAGATGGATGTGATGATTTATGAGACACATTTGAAAACCAATCCAAAGCAGTCTTAGGGTAATGGTGGCTATGGTGGAGGAGAAGTGTGCTGCGATTTGGCATCTTTCTGATGACAAGAAGAAGAAGAGGAGGAGCATTATCATTAATTGAGTAGAGCTGTAAAAGTAATCTGCAACTATTTTGATAATCGATTAACAGTTTCAAGCAAAAATAGTGAACAATGTTACACATTCTCAGCTGGCAGGATTTTCTGCTTCTCTTTTTCACATATCTGAATATATTTAGGGTTTGGACTATTAGTCAGACAAAATGAGAAATTTGAAGACGTCACTTTGGGCTCTGCGATGTTGTGATTGGCATTTTTTCACAATTATTTTGACATTTTACAGAACAAATGATCAGTTGATTAATCAAAAAAAGTATTGTGTATGGAAATAATCATTAGTTGCAGCCCTAGTAATTGAGTAGAGCAAAAGAAGGTATTGATGTTCGTATATCTTTCCAAAAAGACAATATAGTTTGACTGTGCCACTGTGCTAGTGTGGCATCACCACCAGCACTGTGTAGTTAAGGATTACCGTGCACACCCATGTTTACCTGGTGTGTCCATTCTCTTTATCCTTTATTTAACCAGAAAGGTCCCATTGAGATACAATATCTCTTCTGCCAGGGAGTCCTGGTCAAGATGGGCTGCAAGTAAAAAAGTTTCAGATACGAATATGAAAAACCAAAACACAACAACGGGCATAAAACATACAGGAGTCAGAAGCTAAAATAATCAAGGCAAAAATAATGGAACTTGTTAAAAGCAACTATATTGTTCTATAAAACAGACTTTAAGATATTTTTAAACATATCAAGAGAGGGTAAAGATTTCAAATTTAGTGTGCCTCACAGCTCGTTCCAAAACTTGCAGAGAGTGAAAGGAAAAACTCTGTCCAGGGGTTTGGGACAAAAGGAGAATTTTCTCTGATGATGTAGTGTTATAACTACTGGAGAAATAGGTCAGTGAACTGGATATTGGATGCACTGCGGTAATTTACCCAGTAAAGCTTTTGCAATAAAAATGAACATATGGGTTTTTCTCCATAAACACAGTGATCTTATGGGAACTGGTTTGCACTCTTTTGACGACCTGTCTCCATGCTACAGTTTGTTTGTTAATTAAAAAAAAACTAAATTAAAATAGAAATAAACTGAAATAAAACAAACATCTTAATCTTTCATCCCTTTTTTCTCAGTCTCCCTTTGTTTAGCCGTCTAAGACACAATTTCAATAAGTCAGGAAACTAAAATAAAACAAATTGCAACTAAACTAAATTATAACTAAATTAAAAGTATAATGAAATTCTGAAATTATATAAACATTTTAAAGTATTTAAATGACCTTAAAGTTGTTCGCTAAGTGTGATTTTTAGATGTTAAGGTGAGGATAGCAAACTGTTGTACACAAAACTGGACATCCCTGTTTATTTCCACCACTCCCTGTCTAGCCAGCGTACTTTCCCGTTGGCACACAAACCCGGATGTGTTTTGGTGTTATTCAGGCTTATTCAGTGTGGTGCAACAAGAAGTTCCAGTTAAGTGGATCCCAGTCCGAAGTGTCTTCCTAAGCTGCTCAGTGTTGCACCGTCATAAAATGTCTTTGTGTCCTCAAGCTGTAGCTCAATACACACACACAAACACACACTTTGAAGTAAATACAAGCTGAAACATTGTATGAGTCAAACATATAATTATAGGTGGATAAACCAAAATGATTACGCTCAGCTTAAAGGGGCACACCGGGTTACTTCTTTCTAGATCGTCTTATCGTTCAGTTTAACTATTTAGTGAGAAAAAAGAGTCCCCAGTAAATAGTTTCCTCCAGTGCTCAATGCTAACATCTTAGCAGAGATACTGTGCTCTAAGTGACAGTTTTAGGTTGTTGATATCAACTTACAGGTGAGAAAATCTGAACTTTTTAGTTCGCAAGAAAAATGATGTTGCTATGTTGTTGTGCACAAGGATTGGTGTGGCAGTGATAGGGCTGTTGCGATGAAGGAATTTCCCCTGCGGAAACAATGATTGGCTCAACAGCACGATATGTGATATTATTGCCTATAATTATAACTAAGCTTTATTGTTATGCTAATATATAGGTATATTGTTGCTTTTTAAATGACAAAGGCGACAATTTTAAAACTAATTAAGTACTTATTTATTCTTAAATACAGAACACAGCGTTCTTTTCTTGTTTGCGTCTGGTTGCTATGACATCCGCCATGATATCCGGGAATATCCGCGGAAGTAAAAATGGTGGCACAAGGTAGAGTACTTGCTCTGGATGAAGGGAAAGCTGAAGCACGTAGGGAGAGAGGATGGACCTGCCGGTCTATGTGTATCCATTTCTCCACCATTGTTGTTGTTCAGCATTTGTAGCCTACATGTAGGATGTGACGGTTGGTCTTCGTGTTATTTTTCCCGCCCATCCTATATTGTGATTGGACGGCTGGGCGCAGCATTTTCACATTTGTTCACTCTCTGCTATCAGAAAAAAAACATCATACGTGCAGCACTCAGAGCCGGATAGACGCCCAGCATCTCGTCACACTGCTGGCGTTTGTAGCGTGAAGTAAATACGCCGCGCTCCCATCATTGCAAAGAATAAAAAAAAAAAAAATGTGAACATAGCGGTTGTGATAGCGATTATTGCGACAGCCGTAGGCAGTGATAATGAATGTCACAGAAACACTGCAACCTATACGGCAACATAGCCTGACAGAAAGATGTGAATACACACCAAGAAAGGATGCTCTTTTTAATTGGTGTTTTTTTAACGGTTGGAATTCCACCGTGGTGTTAAAACAGATTTAACTGACTCACAGGTCATGAAAACTACCACAGAGACATTTTCATACAGATTCAGATGAGTGATGTGTGACGAGGCTGGCAGTCTGTTGACTTCTTTCTTTTTTTCCTGTTTGTGCTCCAGCTGTCGCAGCAGCAACAGGAAGAGCCTCGGTATCGGGACGCCGTCACCCACGCTGTCCCGGCCGCTCTCCCCGCTCTCACTCCACACTGGTAAGATCTACTGCAACGTTTGGTGTCCTTTTAACCCCAACAGGTCCCAACAGGACCTCTGTGTTAGTATTGGCGTTGGCTCTACTTCAGCTGCAGTATCATCTAGCAACACACTGCATGTTAATGCAAGTGTGCACATAGAAGCTAAAATACCTGGTGGCACTGTGCTAATCATTTACATTTCATCTTTTGCATGTTTTGCGTAATCTTGCCTCAAAAATAATAAACTGCCATATTGTGTCTTTTCATTTCGTTAACCTTTTAACTTCTGATTTGTATTGGAACTATGCCCTGAAGAAACACGTCCACGCCAACGCAGTCCATTGCATTATTTTGCAATGTGAACGCATTGTCAGAGACGTTGGTAGCAGCAGGTGGTTGTTGATGAAACCAGTCCAGATTTTGTTATTCACACTCAGCAGGATGGACAGTCATCTGTGCTCTTCTGCATGTCCATACTGTTTAAGAACACATTGAGACATTGCTAAATATGAGTCAGTCCAGATCAGAGTCAGTATTTGATACTGATACTGTCAATATGTTGAGGTGCCTTGGTGTTATTAAGGAGGTTTAAATGGTTTCGTTCTCACCTGTCCAAACACTGGAGATAAAATTGTGAGCTTCAAACAGGTTTGATGTGAACACACTCTCAGTACTAGAACTTCTCAGAAATCTGAATTTCACGGTTATCTAAATGTACAATTTGGCAGTATGAAAACTTTCACCGTGTTTGATTAATTACATCAAATGAAGTTAAAAATACACACATCGCTGTTTCTCACGAGTCACGTAGTATGCTGCTAAAGTATCAGCTCCTCTCACGTTAATATTTGTAAGATGTAGGGCACCTTGCCTTACCACACGTTCACTAATACAAGATTAAGCTGGCTTGACTCCCAACTATTAAGCCGCATCATGGCATCTGGTTGACCCTGCAGAATAGTCAGATGACCTGGAGCTAGGGATGGGTGATATGTCTTCTAAATAATATCTCTATTTTTAGGCTATGGCGTGATATACGATAAATATCTTGATATTTTCATATATTTCATACTGTCTGTTTGATTTAACCTTTTGATGTGTATGATCATACCATCGTGATAATTCTAGTAAACTAATCTGAACGCGCTGAGGTGGTGTACTGTCATTTTGCAGATTTGGAAATGTGTTCTTTATTATTTAGTTTGACTAAGTATTCACACAATTGAAAAATTTCTCTGATATATAGTGTGCAGGCGGTATTTTTAAAATTAACATTCAATTTATTCATTATTTAATATTTATTATGCATTTATTTAAATTGAATATTGACAGACAAACTGACTGAGTTATTGAATGAATGTGAAGGTCACCAGAAGGTCAGTTTTTACACGCTCTTACCGTAATGCCTAGTGTATACACAAATTTTAGTTTTACTGTTGTTTTGAGTTTTTGTTTTTAACTCAAGTATTGTCTCATGTGAGGCAGAACAAGTACTGTATTGTGATATATACCGATATAAAAGAATATTAAATTACATAGAGCGTGATAGAAGATTTTGGCCATATCGCCCACCCATAATTGAATGCCTAAATAGTTGGTGTCTTCAGCTTTCTGATCTGAATCAACAATAGTCCAGACAGTGTACAGCCCCTTAATGCCGTGAAGCAGCTGCACTCTATGAAAAGAGTTTTGCTCAAGAGCTCCTCATACCAGCAGTATGTGGATGTGCTCCCTTTTGAACTCAATCATGCCGAGGATTATCTAATCACAGAGTGCAGTCGGGCTCTAATTGGGTCTCTCTTGTGTTCTAATTGGTACTACTCAACCACTTGCATGTAAACGAACCACAGTCTCTAGTGCGCCCAGACTTCCAGACTCTAGAGAGACCAAACTGGATGAGGCTTGGCCCTGAATTAACTTATGTTTGTAGATAGGTGCTGTAATGTTTGGAAAAGTAATACCCAGATGATAGATTGGACCCGTCTGAGGTGCTGGTTAATGCCGCTGGGTTTTGCAGTGATTGATGGTTCCTGCATAGACATGATATCATCCTTTCTGGAACATTTCCACTTTGTAAACGCAACCATGTGGTCTTCTCAGCTCTATTTCCATGAGTTTATTATTACAGTTGTGAATAGTACCGGTAGTTGTAACTTTTGTCTTTCCTCTTTCAGCTGCGAGCAGCCCTCTGGACAGCCCTCGAAATGTGTCGACCAGTGCCTGCCTCAACTTTCCATTTGCCCGGAGGTATGTCAGCACTGCTCACTTGAATCCTTTTCCCTCTGGAGCATTATATTTGTTTTGACACATACATATACGGAATCTCTTTTTCCATTTATACAGTTAATAAAAATGCTAACACTTTAATTTACAGGTCTGTAATTTTAGAATGATTATTTAGAAGGTTTCTTGGAGTTAAATATGTAATTTTGTACTAACTATAGTGTGAATAGGAAATGCCTTTTAAAGCCTATGTTTAAAAGCAAGTAAGTTTTAATTCAAGGCTGTCAAAATTAACACGATAACGTGTTAACGCAAATTCGTTTTAACGCCACTAATTGGTTTAGCGCATTAACGCAGTCGATCTTTTGGAGTTTGTAGCGGGCTCAGCTTTAAAGCTAGAATATACTGGCATCATTTGAAACTAAAAAACCTAGGGAATCTATTGGTACCAACCATGTCATACAAGCTTGTCGGGAAGGAGGTTTAATAACGCTCCAAACTTGTGCTAAATTCTGGCGAGGAAAAACTGTCATGGCCATTTTCCAGTGCACAGAAAGTCAGGATAACATGAACTGGAAGTACTGGCTGCCATTTAGTTGTTTATTTGTCTGGCATCCCTGCCAAAATACATTTTTCAGGGCACTATACAAAATGTTTGGATTTGGTTTATCAAACCATGTTCACGAGTAGTTAAAATTACAAGAACCGCAGTCCATTTTGATTCCCGATTTAATGTAGCTCTAGTTAACAAACCATTAGGGCTGCATAATTAATCAAAATATTATCAAAATATGGTATACTGAAATTTTCAAATCGCAGAAGGAGCAATATTTGTTAAAGGTGAAATGTGTGTCAAAATGCCAATTTAGATTCAATATTGTTGCACATCATACACATCACATTCTACAGACTTAGACTTAGATTATCATACCCTCTAATATCCTAAATCATATCGCAATATCAGTTCAAATAATTGCAAATAGATATTTTTTCAAAATCATTCAGCCCTACAAACCATCAATCATTGTAATGTAACGTGAACCCAAATGAACCAAATGCTAATTTGTAGAAAAAATAAATGCGTAATCACAGTGTGAGGGTTTCCTGTGAGATTCGGTGCGTGTTGTTGGGACAGAGGCAGACGGTCTGGAAGCTGCAGAGAAACAGCAGCAAGGTGACTGAGGCTGACTCAGCCTGGAGCATTCACACCCCACCCCCCCTCTCTGCTCTTCAGCAGGATGAGTGCAGCTAGATAGAGGGTACCCCCGAAGCCCACTCACACATCATTCAACCCGGTTCCCATGGCAACACGCTTGCCTCGCTCCAGGCATGTGTAGTCTACAAGTCAGGCGGCACCTTGAAGACACCCAAGAACAGTCGTTAAAAACTCATGAGCAGTTCAGGTGCTTTGTCCTTCAGTACAACGGGAACAAGAAAGAAAAAAAACGACACCTCTGAGAAAATTTGTGTGAAGCACATCATACAGTAGCTTACTATCAAGATGAAAGGCAATTATGAATACATCTCGGATCTTTAAATCTTTTAGTTTTACAAGAAACTAGGGTGTCAATTGATTAAAATAGTTAATCACAAATTAATCACACATTTTTATCTGTTCAAAATGTATCTTAAAGGGAGATTTGTCAAGTATTTAATACTCTTATCAACATGAGAGTGGGCAAATGTGCTTGCTTTATGCAAATCTATGTATATATTTATTATTGGAAATCAATTAACAACACAAAACAATGAGAAATATTGTCCATAAACCCTCACAGGTACTGCATTTAGCATAAAAATATGCTCAAATCATAACATGGCAAACTCAAACCCAACAGGCAACAACAGCTGTCAGTGTGTCAGTGTGCTGTCTTGACTATGACTTGCCCCAAACTGCATGTGATTATCATAAAGTGGGCATGTCTGTAAAGGGGAGACTCGTGGGTACCCAGAGAAACCATTTACATTCACATATCTTGAGGTCAGAGGTCAAGGGACCCCTTTGATAATGGCCATGACAGTTTTTCCTTGCCAAAATTTTGCGCAAGTTTGGAGCGTTATTTAGCTTCGTATGAGACAAGCTGCTATGACATGGTTGGTACCAATGGATTCCTCAGGTTTTCTAGTTTCATATATCTGTATCTTCACTCTAGCTTTAAAACTGAGCCCGATACAATCGTAAAATTGCAAGTTGCGTTAATGCGTTAAAGAAATTAGTGGCGTTAAAAATAATTATTGTTATCGCGTTCACTTTGACAGCCCTACAAGAAACATTCACAGTCCTATCTTAGGACAAACTGATGCATTCACACCTAGTTCTACAGGCAAACATAAGCTGTTCTTTGTGTGATAACTTCATTGTTTCTTCTGCTTGCAAACAACATGACAATTGTTATAACACATAACCTTTAGTTGTTGTTTTTTCACTTAAGTTTTTGTGTGTTTTATATTATTTCTTGGAACTGGAGAGAAGATCTTTTCTCTGGTCATGCCTTAAAGTGAAGATTTGTTTCTGTTATGTAAACTATATCCTCAAATTAATTTAGTTTTGCTTGCTTGTTTGTATCTGGGCAAATGAAAACTGGCAAGGGAGGCAACATTGTCAGTATTAATCCCTCAGCTGAATGCCAGGGGTCACAGGATCACTTGCGCAAGACTCCCAAAACTCACAGAAACTCTTTCTTTTCTCTTTTCTCTTTCTCTCCGTTGCTGTCGTGATCTCAGTCACTTGGCTCGCGCCGACAGGTAGCTTCTTTTAATATTCTTGCACCCTGTCTGTTGGCTTTAAAAGCTTTCTATTTATTTTGCACAAACAAAATGCTCCTCCTAGAAAATGTCTCTTTTATGTGAAGCTTATAGCTGGCTTAAAGAGCTGCTCTGAATCAAGTGAGGACACAGAGAACCCTGTTTATATATGATTTAGATAAAGAGACATTCATTTCATGCTCTTGTAGTCACAGGACTCCTCCGTCGCCTGTTATGTAAGGAGTATCACATATGAATTGCTAACTAATGCCAATGCTGCTGAGGCTTATGTAACATACATGTCCGTTTCTCTCAGAGCTGAAGGCCGGAGATGGTCCCTGGCATCCCTCCCCTCGTCTGGCTATGGAACCAACCCGCCAAGCTCCACTGTCTCGGTAAGTCATCCCGAAACATGTCACCGTCCTCCCCGGTCGATAGATGGCGGCCAGGCAATTCTAACACCTCGCTCAGCCCAAATAGCACATTCGTTTATGCAATAAGGGACAGCGAATGCCAAGTCCCAGATGACAAACTGCTAATTGTTTTCCTCCATCATCTGCTTGAATTAGTCATTCTCTCAGTCTGTGGAACTCAGTGTTAGCAGTATTACACACAGTCTGCGTGTATGCATGTTAATGAGGAGATGAAGTAAAGCCCTCGCTGTTTTATTTATTAAATTAAATACTTAAAGTGACATTATTTTATGTTAGCTTTTCAACAAACAATTAACAATTTACTGAGACCTTATTTTTTATTTATTTTTAACATCAGCTGGTAATTATGTTAACTTGACCTTAAATCTGATGTTTTTTGTTTTGTATCTGAAAAGCTGATTTCCTGAATTACTTGAAGCGTTTTGGGAGGATAAATGTTAGGAATGCACCGATACCGGGCTGATACTGACTTAGATAGCTGGATCAGGTATTGGTGACAATGGGACCGATCTATTCAATTCAATTCTATGTTTAACAAAGTTAAGAAAGCAATGTTTAAGTCAAGCCTGATGTTGGCTTACACATAAAATAATGATCCCAGTCACTTCCACACAGCGAGTCATACAGCTTATTAATTAAACACTGGTATCGGATCGGTACTCGGTATCGGCAGATACCCAAAACCCAGATATTGCTATTGGTATGGGGACTGAAAAAGTCGGATCGGTGCATCCCTAATAAATGTCAAAATATACAGGCTGTAAAAGCATTTTTCAGACCAGGATTTTACTTAAAAGATCCTATCAAAAAGAGATTTTTGAGAATATTATATAAATCAAATGTCTTACTTTAGAATAAAGCTGTAATTGTATTGGTTTACATAATAACGTAATGAAACAGCTAGAGCTGCAACGATTAATCGATTAATCCATTAGTTGTCAACTATTAAATTAATCGCCAACTGTTTTGATAATTGATTAATCGGTTTGGGTAATTAAAAAAACAAAAAAACTGTAAAAGTTCTCTGATTCCAGCTTCTTAAATGTGAATATTTTCTGGTTTCTTAACTCCTCTATGACAGTAGACCGAATATCTTTGAGTTGTGGACAAAACAAGACATTTAAGGACGTCATCTAGGAAACACTGGTCGACATTTTTCGCAATTTTCGGACATTTTATAGACCAAACAACTAACAACAACTAATCGATTAACTGAGAAAATAATCAACAGATTAATCGACAATGAAAATAATCGTTAGTTGCAGCCCTAGAAGCAGCATTCAAATGAGTCTGTGGTGAAGTCTGCCATGTGCAGCTATTATAAGGAAGTTTAGGGGGTAGACCCGGGTGCAGAGCCAGAGGTCAGGAGGGACAAAAGGGCTCTTCAGTGGCCCTCACTGCCCTCTTTATACTACGGCATTAGAAAGAGACTTCACAGATGCCGTCCCTCTTCTGTTCGGGACACATGGGCCGCACAATTTACAGATTGCTGGCAATGTACATTGTGTCCCACATTCAGTTTGAAAAGACACTCAGTGCCTCAGTAGACATTGAAAATAACTTTTTTCTGTAAATAACGATGCCTATGTGGGCCTCACTATTGTATACATCATTACTGGAAGAAATGCTTTAATTATTGGCTGGAGAGATGTTAAGTTCATCTTTCACTGTTTGACTACTATTCTAAATTCATACACCAGCTAAGTTTGTGCCTCATTTAAATGTTTAAATGTGTTAGTCGGGCTTATGAGGGCCTCTTGTTGTGCCACTCTGCCCATGCTGCTGTCGTCATAAACTAGAAAGTAAATAAGAATATGTGAGTGAAATATTCTCAAATGCTGGTTTAAAGGTGTTATATGGAGTAATTTAACATCAATAAATTATCACCTCATGCATCTAAATGTTTTAAACGGCACAGACTTCAGATCTGCCTGTGGTTTTTAGCGGGAGTGAACAGAGTGATGCCACTGAAAAGGTATGACTGACAAATAGCAACATCCTCTTTGCAAAAGGAAGTAGCAGGGTTTACTGGAACTGTGATCTTCAGTTTGACAAACACAAGATTCTACATTTAGCACCATTTTAAATTTGTCTTTGGCTTAACTTGGTGTCGCTAATCATCCACTTTGACAACCCGTGGCTGGATTAGTTCAGTTTGGGAAGCCGTTAGTCTTTAGAACATGTGTTACATCCCAATATTTCTGTCTTTTTGTCTCTATGAGGCCTTTTAAGTCTAAGGACTGTATAAATAAACATTCTTTAGATATAAATGTGCAGAATTATTCAATAATCAGTTGTCCTTTTATGTGGATAAAAGGTCGTTGTCAAAACAATTTTAGTTTTATTTTGGGTCATAGCTCCACAAAAAAATTTAAGTTTTCTTTCGTCCTCCAGATATGGCTTTAAACGCAGTTAGGTACCAGCAGCTGCACCACATTAAACTCAATTTACCTGAGCAACTGTCATTATCATCATGTAATTATCAAAACAAGTATCTCAGTTTGGCTGAAGAGATGACAAACATCGTTTGTGTGTTTGGCTAAAATACCAGCAGATAAATCTGAAGATGGCAACAAAAATACTTGGTTAGGTTTAGGCAGTAACACTACTGGGTTAGGTTTAGTGAAAATCATCATGGTATGACTTAAAATGACCTTGTAAGTTAACGTTGACTTTTAGTTTCACATGGGACATGACCAGCGGTCTCCCAGGGTTAAGTCCAGTGTTTGCAGTGTAGAAATGAAATCATTCTCTCGACTGACGGGTCGCTGTTTGTGTCCGCAGTCCTCCTCGTCCTCCCAGGAGCGTCTTCACCAGCTTCCCTACCAGCCGACTCAAGATGAGCTGCACTTCCTCTTCAAACACTTCCGCAGCACGGACAGCATGACTGACGAGGATGGGCGGCACTCGACGGTCATACGGCCCCGGTCTCGGAGCCTCAGGTAGCCAGTCCTTTGGATTTGAACATATTTTTATAAATGTAATGCTAAATGCAGAACCTGTGAGGATTTCCGGACTATATTTGTCATTGTTTTGTGTTGTTAATTGATTTCCAATAATACAAATATACATACATTTGCATAAAACAAGCATATTTGCCCACTACCATGTTGATAAGAGTATTAATATTAATATTAATATTAATACTTGACAAATCTCCCTTTTAAGGTAGATTTTGAACAGATAAAAAATGTGTGAGTAATTTGCGATTAATCACGATTTATAATGGACAATCATGCAATTTAATCCCGATTAAATATTTGAATCGATTGACAGCCCTAATTATTACGTATTCCTCAAATGTTGGTCTTAAGTGTGGGATAGCCTCTTTTCTTGATGCTGAATTTTACCTTTTTAAAGTGTCCATTCTTGCGCCATAGATCTACGCAGAGAAGGGGGAAGTGTTAGTGGGTTACACTTATGTTTACCACTTGTATATTCCCATCAAAACCACAAACCAGTCTGAACCAAGCCTAAACATCTGTTTTCTATTGTTTCTTGGCCTGTCATTGAGCTAATGAAATTGATATTTTATACGGATTAAATGCAGTAATTCTTCCCGAGGGATTAGCTACCTCTTTGTTGCAGAAAACAACATTTAAGAAGCATGTTTTGCACTGCTCATGAGGTCCTTGGTGTCATTATGTACTGGTAGACTGTCAGATGTCAACATGTCTGTGCTTCAGTATGACCAAGACAAATTCACAAGCAAACACGGCATTTGGCGTCTGAAGCCTCACACATGCCTGTTGGCCGGCAGGCAGGTGGAGATCTGACTGCTGAGCTGTGTGCTTTTGACAACTTTTGTCTGTTGGCTCTGCTCTGTGCTGTTTGTGCGATGGCTGAGTGCTCTGTGTTCTGGCACCATGGTGTGCCGTGCGTGGGCATGCTAGCTAACAGAGCGCCTCAGGGATCTAGCTGCTGAACTGTAGTCAAGGGGTGGGGGTGGTTTAGGGGGATGGTGAGATGGGGGGGCTGATGCAGAGAGCCACGATGAGCTGCAGCAGTGTATGTTGGGCAGCAGCCATCCAGTTTAACAGAGGCGTCTTTCATGACAAAAAAAGGCTTAGGGAGCCTGTTTGCATGTGATAGGTTTCCCCTCCATCTGTTCCGTTTGAAGCTTCATCAAGCAAGATTTGTTTTGTAAAAATACACCCGTCTCATCGGCCTAAACGCTGAAGTGGTGTTGCAGTAAATGACTAATTGAGGGATGTTGATGATTCACACTGTTTGGCCAGAAGAAACCTCTGCTTGTCGATGTAGAAACATCAAAAGCTGACAGTGAAATCCACTCCGATTGTAGCTTTACCACCTTAAGAGCTACCAAAATCGAATGTTGGCTCACAGTATTGCTTTTTGGCAGGTTGAGATCAAAAATACAAGTGTAGATTTGACCTCAAAAAATCTTTCAGTCAAACCCAAACTATGATTTTCTAGAGTTGATTTGTGTACGTTTGGGTGGGCTGAACTGAATCATCTCTAGATAACCGCGATGGCCTCGATGACATAACCAGCGCTTTCACACCCCATCCTAGCTTAGTGGATTTGATTGTGTATTGGTAAAAATCTGAATGCATTTGTTGATCAATTAAAAATACACTAACCTGTTGTTTTGTTTCTGTTGCAGCCCCGGGCGATCGAGTGTCTCCTTTGATAATGAGATCGTCATGATGAACCATGTTTACAGAGAACGTTTTCCAAAGGTATGCACCAGAAAACCATATGACCCCACCCACAGAAATATTTTGGACATTTGGTGCTGCGTAGAGTAAAAATCATAATTACTAACTGTGTCTTTGTGTGCTCGTCCTCCCTGCAGGCCACAGCCCAGATGGAGGAGCGCTTGTTTGAGATTATCACCCACTGCTCTCCAGACAGCTCCCTCCCGCTGGCTGACGGGGTGCTGGGATTCATCCAGCACCAGTTGGTCGAGCTGGTTAGAGACTGCCTGGACAAGTCCCAGAAAGGCCTGGTTACCTCCCGCTACTTTGCTGAGCTGCAGGAGAAGCTGGAGAAGCTGCTTCACGAGGTGGGGGGAACAGCCAGCTGATTTGGGTCCAGCGGGACTGATGTAGAAACTAAATGGGTCAAACTGGGTTTCGATAGTTGCAAAAACATAATAATTGCATGCTACAGCTTTCAGCATCAGCTGATGAGCTATTACGTGTGAACTCTTCATCTTGACACTCGGATGTTATGAAAGGGGATTGATAGAGCCGGGGTGAAATGTGCAATCAGGCACGTCGCTCAATAACCGTCTGATTGCTAAAGGCACACACAATAGATCTGGTTGTGGAAATTGTCAGCGATGGTGAGAGGTGCTTTTGTTACAGATCTTATCTGTGTTGTGATAAAATGTTAGTTTCTATAGCAACCTCTTCCCCTGTTCCTCTGCATGCTGTCAGACAGAAGGCACGGCCGACTCGCTGTACCTCCAGCTGAACTGATAAGTCTGTTCCCATACAGTGGAACAAATGCTGTCATACACACACACACAGCCACACACACAATCCTGAAGACTCACTTTGTGTGCCAAGGCCACTTTGTTTAAAACAATTTCAAGGATAAAACTACATTTTCAGATATCTAAATTCTCTCTCTTAATTTGTGGTTAAATGTAGGTAGTGATACAAATGACTTTCAGTTTGTAAAAGCTGCAACATTTATGTTTTAAACACTTATTTTCTGGTTGCTCTTGCCTGGGAAATGTCCTCTGGTGTACAGAAAGTGACCCATTTTGTGCTTTTGGCAGCAAATATTGAAAAACCTCCTGTGCACTGCCTTCTGATCTTTGCAAAAAGTGGGCTACACACCCACTGCCCAAAGGCTGACGCCCAGAAACGTCCTGAACACAGCAAAACAATAAGAAAAGAGAAAATACAGGCAGAGGGCTGCAGGGTCTCTGCAGATACAGACACCACCACACACTTTATATATAGTGGGTCATAAGTGATGACTTAAAGGGGATACTTTTTATGAGTCTCTATTGTTTTTTAGGAAATTCCTGCATATTATACTATACCTTTTTAAACCAGACTCTCTCAACTGACTTAACACTTAAGCATGTGAGGATCCGATGTTTTAATAGAAGGACACACAGCTGTTTGAGGAGTTGGCCTTGTGACTCTCTAGTAACAAAACAGTCTTTCTCACATTTCCGTATTGTGACATTCACATTGGATTGTGGGTCTGGCATAACCAGAGGGTGATATGATAACACTCAAAGATACTCACACGGGTAGACCATGGTTCTCTCAACCACTGGGTTGGAGAAAGTTAAAGGAATAGTTTGACATTTTAGAGTAGCTGGTGGGCAGGTTTTTGTTACCTGGACAGAGCCAGGCTAACCGTTCCAGTCTTTATGCTAAGCTAAGATAACCGGCTGCTGACTGTAGCCTTATATTTAACAGACAGATGAGAGTAGTACTGATCTTGTCATGGTCCAGGCTGTACATGCATGTGACTTGGACACAAATGCATAGTATACAATGCAGCCAGTGTGTCACTAGTACACACTGTCACAGCAATCTACAAGAAAGGTCGTGGATGATTCATCCAGACTCCACCCACCCACCCAGTGATTATTCTAATAATTCCTCTTGGTCTAAAGTGATGTCTTTTGTGACGCATTTCTTCCAGACAGCGTCTGTTTTCATATTTCTCTTTAGTACCGTACCCATCTGCTTTGAAGTCACAGTTTTTTATATATTTATATTTCCTGTTGCAGAACAAAGCAGTGCTTCTGCAACAGTGCTTTTTTCAGGGGTGGAAAAGTGTGTTCCCTCCTTTGATCAATTATTTTCCACTGACGCAACTATGCCCTGATGACAAAAGAGGTTCACATCCTTTTTGCACACCCAATTTTTCCATTTTGTAACCATTTTATTGGCTTAGTTAAAAATACACATGATGTAGTGTATTTGATTCTTTTTATTATAAATTTGATTATCCATGATGCATTATATGCCATCTTTTATCCCACAACTCAAAATGTGCCAAAATGGAAATTACTGTTTCCCCTTTTGCTTCTTTTTTCCTTTACATTTATTTCCCTTTATATTACAAATGTTTTTATGAACAATTTCATTTGTAAGAATTTGATTTTAATATATTTCCACAGTGCAACAAAAAAAACAAAAACTGAAGGGTGTGCATAGTTTTACATAGCACCATATTTGGGCAGAAATGTCGTGATATTTAACTTTTACAACATCTCATCTATCTATGTATTTGCTTGTTTATTTCTGATTTTAAAGAATGATTTTGAATCTGTTGATATGTTTCGTCCTCTTTTGGGCATTTTATAATGAGCCAGTTGGTTGCATAAATAAACTTGACATTTATTTTTGCCCCTATTCCCAAACTGTTTTCCAGGCCTACGATCGCTCTGAAAGTGAGGAGGTATCCATCATCATCCAGCTTGTGAGGAAGATCCTCATCATAATCTCACGGCCGGCTCGCCTCCTGGAGTGTCTGGTAAGCTGAGGAGGAGAAAATCTATTCCTAATTGAAAATGAGATTAATGTGATGAAACGAGTAGAAGTCAGTTGACGTTAAAGTAGGACTGAAATGAGTTCCTGACCTCAATTCTCTCTTAGAAAGTGGACGACATGAAGTTGATGATCTTTGAAGGAAGATAATAGTACTAAACTTTCACTACGTTTTCCCGTCAGTAGATAAACGTTCCGAATGAAACCGTTGTCAGTGAGGACTATGGATTATCCAGAGTAATTAGGACATTGTCTGCAAAAACATATTGTTGAACTTTTAAATCTATTTTTTAAATGCTATTTTTTAAAAGTTATCCCCTTAACTTTGTCATCCAGTTAAGGGGATAACTATTAGAATCAATCAAAAGCGACTGGACTTGAAGCCTCTTTGACGAGAAGCTGAACATCTTTGTGACTACTGTTGCCTTTGACGTGTACCACTGATTCAGATTAAACACTTGCTTTTGCTGTTTCCTTCTTTGAGCTCAGTCTGACAGGATATTGGTTTCAGCCAGTCCACATTAATGAGTCTTGGATGCTGTTTGCTGTTTACAGGAGTTTGACCCGGAGGAGTTTTATCACTTGCTTGAGGCAGCAGAGGGTCACGCCAAAGTCGGCCAGGGAATCAAGACGGACATCCCTCGCTACATCATCAGTCAGCTGGGTCTCACACGGGACCCATTGGAAGGTAAAGAAGTGAAGCCTTACACTCTGTTCACACTTATGTGGCCTGAAATTCAGGTTCAGTCGGTTCAAGAAATTTGTTTTGTGTCACATAAACAGACTTTAGGAACCAGTTTCTGTACAGCTGAACACCATTTACAACATATGACAACCCTCAGATGGTCTAACAGAACTATCCACTATGTGTGAAATCAGTTGAGTAATGAGTAGCAGAGGGTATTCTTTGCAGTAATGTTAACCACAGTCTTTCTCTGTTATTTCCAGACATGGTACAGCTTGAACAGTATGATGCCAGTCCTTCAGTGTCAGTGGAAGCAGATGCTAATGTGGAGGTAAGCTTTCCCTTTTATTATAACTGACTACCTGTAACAGTATTTAATATTGGAAGAGGATATGGTTTCAGATTAAAAATGAAAAGAATAGGTGCACTCTAAACTGATATTTTCTTCTAACCCTTATCTTAAATTGTTTTTTAGCCACCTCTCAATGTCGTGCTAAATGTGTCTCAGGATATTTTATTTTTTTGTGGTTTCCAGTGACCCATTTTTGTGTGAAAGGATGACATAAATATTTTTAATTCAGAGTGTTCTTTTCATTTGGTGGGCTACAGGAAGCCAAGACATGTGTAAGGTTAAGTAAATCTCAAAATTGCTACAGAATATGTCGCTGCAAATGACGCAGGTTTTAGTTATATTGCCTGAAATCCCAAATTCATATATATGGACAAAATGTGTTAGCACAGTGGTAGTTCATGTAGCAGACTGTAGAACAGGCCCTGGAACATTTATTATGCTGTAATAATCCTAATCATCCAGATAACAGCACTGTGCTGCATTTTACCATGCCCACAAACAGCCTCTAGCATCACGTGTCTGCTTCTCTCTTTATAGAATAAGGCCCCACAAACGCTGACGCCGACTCGAAGGAAACCTTTTGAGAGTGATTTTGAAACGATCAAACTCATCAGTAATGGAGCTTACGGGTAAGAATGAAAAGCTGTTGTTCCAGCTTACTTTGCTTTTTCTTGGCATTGTTTCAGTTTTCCAAAAGACTTGTTGCACACACACAGATTTGTTTCTCTCTTTTAAAACCACGAGCTAAAAAACTTGAAAACAAGTCAAAAGACATTCCTTGAAAAATCTACTGCATGCAAGAAGTTCAATGAAACCCTTTCAGCAAACCAGAACAGCTTCATTAAATTCATCCATTATATATAATTATCTTGTCAGAAAACAATTTCCTCTTTTTTATCAACCATCCAAAGTATCGTCAAGGTGGTTTTCAACTAATTACGCAGCAGCGTATCGCCTTATTCTTTGACTGTGGTTTAATAAAGATGAGGAGTTTCATGACTCCTTCAGACTGTCAGAACAGAAAACAGCTCACGGAGCGCTGCAGTTGTGAGAAAGGCAAAAATTTCAAAGAGAAGGGTGCCGAAATTTCACTCAAATTTCATCCTCTTTGGCTTGAATGGTGGCTGTGGTTTGATCATGACACAGCAAAGGCAACGTGTATCTATGCAGTCGTGGGTTGAAGTAGAATAAGGTGATGGGAATCCTAAATCTCAGAAGTAAAAGTTACACTTCAAAAGTAGCTGCAAGTAGCCAGTGAAGACTTCAACCCTGTGTTTGCCCATGTTTTCAATGAGAATATCCCTTAAAGGTTTCTTGAAGCCCTTTTTTCCTGTTAAGTGTGAAGGTTATGTGTCTAATGTGGCTCATGTGGTTTTTGACAGGGCCGTGTATCTGGTCCGTCACAAGGAGACACGCCAACGGTTTGCCATGAAAAAGATAAATAGGCAGAACCTGGTCCTGAGGAACCAGATCCAGCAGGCTTTCGTGGAGCGAGACATCCTGACGTTTGCAGAGAACCCCTTCGTCGTCTCAATGTTCTGCTCTTTTGAGACACGACGTCACCTCTGCATGGTCATGGAATACGTGGAAGGTAAAGTAGAGAAAGACTGACATTTGAATTTTTCTAATCTACAGCGGTGTACACTAAGTGGTAATGTAGAACTAGAAATAAGGAACATTAGTCCAGGCAACAGAAATGAAAATGAACACAATGCCCATGGTTTTCTGTTTTTCTGTTTCGTTAAGGTGGAGATTGTGCCAACCTGCTCAAGAACATGGGCCCACTGCCTGTAGAAATGACAAGGCTGTACTTTGCTGAAACAGTCCTGGCCCTGGAGTACCTTCACAACTATGGTATTGTGCATCGGGATCTCAAACCTGACAAGTGAGAACTCAACCCAATTTCATTCCTGTTTTTGCATGGACCAGTCCTTTCTGTACTAACACTGGCTTCTCTTTTGGAAATGTACTGAGTATGACCCGGCACTCTTGCTTTAAACATCAATAAATTACTAAACCTACATGATCTGGTCTGTGATGAGGCACCAAGAGAGTCCAGATTTCTTTTTTTTCAGTCCTCCTCCCTTTATATTTCAATCTGGGTTCTTGCATTTGCTTGGAGAATTTGGCGAAAGTATTGACTATTCAAAAGTAAAGTACACCTTGGGGGAAAACTGCTCTTGTTGATCGTGGATTATTTTGTCTTTTTCCACCCAACAGTTTGTTGATTACATCCATGGGCCACATCAAGCTGACTGACTTCGGCCTGTCTAAAATTGGCCTGATGAACATGACCACTAACATGTATGAGGGTCACATGGAGCAAGACACGAGAGAGTTTATAGACAAACAGGTGAGACTGGTTTGAATGTAAGAGACAAAATATACTTTTTGCATGTGGGATGCAACTAACGATTATATTCATCGTCAATTAACCTGTTGATTTTTTTCTCGATTAATTGATTACTTGTTTGGGCTATAAAATGTCAGAAAATTATGAAAAATGTTGATCAGTATTTCTAAAGCCCGATATAACGTCCTCAAATGTCTTGTTTTGTCCACAACTCAAAGATATTCAGTTTACTGTCATAGAAGAGTAAAGAAACCAGAAACTATTCACATTTAAGAAGCTGGAATCACAGAATTTTGACTTTTTTTTTTTCTTAAAATAGTTGGCAATTAATTTAATAGTTGACTACTAATCGATTTTATCCTTGCAGCTCTGAACACCACTGATTATGGGAGCAGCTGTTTCTGTTGCCCTTAACTTACCTGAGTTGGTTTGCTTGTGCAGGTGTGTGGCACTCCGGAGTACATCGCCCCGGAGGTGATCCTCAGGCAAGGTTATGGGAAGCCAGTGGACTGGTGGGCGATGGGAGTCATCCTGTATGAATTCCTGGTCGGCTGCGTTCCTTTCTTTGGAGACACACCTGAAGAGCTTTTTGGACAAGTTGTCAGTGGTGAGTGCTGAAATCAGCCATTAGAAGAAATAGAGGAGTCTACTGTTTTCTAATGTTGTCAGAAAATCTTTGTGAGCATAAACTTGGTATCATGGCATCGATTTTTTTTTTGCATATAAAACAATGTCATGTTGTTCGCCAAAGGCCAAGATATGGTAATACTTTAGTGCCAGTAGAGATTGTATTTGAGTTACAAAAGTTTAATTTCAAGCACTGCAAAACCTCCAGAAGCTATGTTATGTTATATTGAGCTTTTATTTGTGGTGATTAATCTAGCTTGTTTTTCTGTTGTTGTTTTTTTCTTACAGATGATATCATTTGGCCAGAAGGAGACGATGCCTTACCATTTGATGCCCAGGATCTGATCACCCGCTTGCTCAGACAGAGTCCTTTAGACCGACTAGGAACTGGTAATGCTCAGTTTACTGCGATTAACTCATGAAAAGCTGCAGATGGTGTTTGATATAGGCTGATACTAAAAAATAAGGGTGTTTTCTCTCAATCCTAAAATTTTTATTTGTATTTTACATGTTGCCTCTTGAGTATCATTGAACTTTATCCAGTATTTGACTGGCTGTGAAAATCTGTGGTTGCAGGCGGAGCCCCGGAGGTCAAACAGCACCCCTTCTTCATAGGTTTGGACTGGAATGGACTCCTGAGGCAGAAAGCTGAATTCATCCCTCAGCTGGAGGCGGAGGACGACACCAGCTACTTCGACAGTAAGTCACATCCTGACTTCATGCTTAAAGAGTCGGTTTTCTCCCACATTTAAAACACATTAGAGTGACTACTAGAGTGACAGCAAAGAACAGCATTTATGGTGGCTGTTTCAGACCTCTATTGCGATGCATAAATGTATGACATTTGACAACTCAAACTCTACAGACGGGGTTCCCTATATTTTCCACTTCTCTGAAAATTTGAGTGTCTTCTCCTGTTCTTGTTTTCAGCCCGTTCAGAGCGTTACCATCATTTGGCGTCTGACGAGGATGAGGAAACAAATGATGAAGAGTCTTCCTTGGAAATCAGACAGTTTTCTTCCTGGTCACATCGCTTCAGCAAGGTAAGGGTGTTGAAAGTCAAGAGCTTTATAAGTTCAAAAAGTGGTCAGCACTTTGTAAAAATTGGTGCAAAAAAGACACTTCCAGCATTATTTCTATTGATATTTACAATGTTTGCTTGAAAAAGCTACTATGAGGAAACTTCAATTTCATGTTGATTTTGGCGGCCCCTGTGGACAAAAGCGGTATGTGTTTCCAAGAACCAGATTCCCTTTCAAAAACCTCTCATTTGACTGCAGCAGGGTCTGACAGTCGGACAGACCCAGACAACTATATAATAGCCAATCTTCTTGCTGATGGTCTCGTTTACTCATGTAGGTCATAGAGAGGCATCAGTATTAAATTGAGACTGTTTCATAACCAGTTAAAAATCCCTCTCAGTAACTTTAAGTATGTCAATATTCATATTTAAAAGACCTCATGCTGTGACAGAATTGAGAAAAAGGTAACTAATTCCAGGCTGTCCCACTGTGTTATGTTCTTGAGAAAACAAAGTTACATGTTTATCAAAGAGTGGAGGGTCTCTAGTGCTGCCAGACGGTGCACCGCATCATGTGAAAGCTCTCTCTGTTTCTATCCTGTTCAACCTTTCAGGTTTACAGCAGCACAGAACATCTGGCAACGCCGTCCAACTTGAGCTTCTCCTCTGACCGCAGCCACAGTGAGGAGAAGGAGGACCGCGGGGACCTGGGAGGGCTCAGCTCCTCCCTGAGCCCAACAGAGGGCAGCATGGAGCGCAGACATGCTGGACGCATGGCCAGGTACAGACAGGTTTAAGATGTGTCATACCATAATATCATAAGCTGCTCCTGTCATAGCTTTTTGAAGTGTCTTGAGTTCATCTTAATGCTTTTTTGTTGTTTTCTTTTTTTTGTTTAGCACCTTGTTGCTAGGTTACATGTAAAATTGCATCTGAAAAACATAATCTGCATTATAAGCACTATTGTGCGTCTGTGTAAAAGCAGTAAGCAGTCTAGACACAGTGTGGTGTTGTGTGATCGCTTGGACTCTTGTACCAGTTTGATTTACCCGTTCAACTGGTCTTCGACTGTTTGCAGCCTTCGGCCTCGGGCGTCCTCCAGCTCCTCCCAGTCTGAGAGGAGCACCAGTCCTCTGGTGATGAGCAGCACCCACAGCCTGGAGACGATGCCCCGCTTTGCCCTCTCCACTGATGATGAAGGTAAATCCAGTCTGGATGTCACAACATGTATCAGTGCTTCTGTTAGAGGCATTCACAGTGAGCATATTTACATGTTGTTTACCTTTTTAACCCGCGTTACGTGCAGCTGAGGTGGTTGTGTCCAACCTTCGGAGGATCAGGATTCGCAGCAACAGCACCGGGGCCAAACACTCATCCCCCAAGGACCCGGCCGGCCCCCGACGCTTCGGTAACCAGCTGGAGACGCCGGACAGACAGAGGCTTCCCTGTGGAGGGAAGGTTCCCAAGTCAGCCTCCGTCTCAGCCTTATCTCTCATCATCACTACAGGTACAGAATGTTATCATCAACACCTCAATGTCCAGCAGAACACAGAATTAACGTGACAGTGTGCTACTGACTGGTGTGTGCTACACATGCTAACATGGACGGTCCTGTGTTTGTTTCAGACGACTCGCCCGGCGGCCTCCAGCCCAGTCCCATCTCCCCACGCTCTCTGTCCTCCAACCCATCGTCCCGTGATTCCTCCCCCAGCCGGGACGTGTCGCTCAGCCCCTGCAGCCTGAGGCCTCCCATCGTCATCCACACCTCAGGGAAGAAGTTCGGCTTCACCCTGCAGGCCATCCGGGTCTACATGGGCGACAGCGATGTCTACACAGTGCATCACATGGTGGCGGTGGGTGTCAGACTTAAAAGTGGTGTCTGCCTAACAAGATACGCAGCTTTAACAAGTGGTGGAATGTAACTAAGTACAGATACTAGGGCTGTCAATCCCTTAAAATAGTTAATCGTGATTAATCACATGATTGTCCATGATTAATGACGTTTAATTGCAAATTAATCACACATTTTTTATCTGTTTAAAATGTACCGTAAAGAGAGATTTGTCAAGTATTTAATACTCTTATCAAATATGGGAGTGGACAAATATGCTGCTTTATGCAAATGTAAGTATATATTTATTATTGGAAATCAAACTCAAGCCCAACACGCAACAACAGTTGTCAGTGTACTGACTTGACTATGACTTGCCCCAAACTGTATGTGATTATCATAAAGTGGGCATGTCTGTAAAGGGGAGACTCGTAGGTACCCATAGAACCCATTTTCATTCACATATCTTGAGGTCAGCGGTCAAGGGACCCCTTTGAAAATGGCCATGCCAGTTTTTCCTCGCCAAAATTTAGTGTACGTTTGGAGCGTTATTTAGCCTCTTTCCTGACAAGCTAGTATGATATAGATGACTTGGGTTTTCTAGTTTAATATTATACCAGTATCTTCACTCTAACTTTAAAACTGAGCCTGCTACAACCTAAAATCGCAAGTTGCGTTATTATCGTGTTAACTTTGACAGCCCTAACATTTACTCAAGTACTGTACCTAGGTACAATTTTGTGGTACTTGTACTTTACTTGAATATTTCCATTTTCTGCTACTTTATACTCCACTACATTTTAGAGGGAAATATTGTACATTTTACTCCACTACATTTATTTGATAACTTTAGTTACTTTGCAGATTTCATGCAAAACATAATCAACAAATAAATAATGATATATTATGATAGATTAAGCTAGCCAGTATAAAAAAATATTAAAATGATGCATCAATAATTATAATACAATAATATAATATACATTATTCTGAAAGTGGCCATTCTGCATATTGAGTACTTTTACTTTTGGTACTTTAAGTATATTTGATGCTAATACTTTTGTAATTTTAGTAAAGCAAAGTTTTGAATGCATGACTTTTACATGTGGTATTACTACTTTTACTTAAGTAAAAGATCTGAGTACCACCACTGGCTTTAACTAGTTCTCATGCGTTTCAAATGTCATGTGTCCATGTCGAGTAATGTGCTTTACTCTGATGACAGAAGAGAGAGGTATAAAAAGGTGGTTATGTAATACTCAAATTGTACTCCTCTCCTCACACTCACTGTGTTGCTGTTTTAACAGAGTGTGGAGGAGGGCAGCCCTGCTCACCAGGCAGGTCTCCACACTGGAGACCTCATCACCCACGTGAACGGGGAGTCTGTCCAAGGCCTGGTCCACCCTGAGATGATAGAACTGCTACTGAAGGTACAGCATCTCACTGTTGCAGGTTATCATTGTGTTTGATATTCAGTTTTAGTTTAAGATGCATTTAAGATGCATTTTTTATGTCTGTAACACAAATGAATCATTCTGTGCTCCCTATGAAATGTGCAGAGTGGCACCAAGGTGGCGCTTCAGACCATAGCACTCGAGAACACGTCGATCAAAGTGGGTCCAGCTCGAAAGACCAAACACAAAGGGAAGATGGCTCGTCGCAGCAAGAAGAGCAAGAGGAGAGATAACTATGACAGGTTTGGTTTTCTCTTGTTCCCTGCAGCTCTGTAGTGTTACTCATCGTTTGTTTACTTTGTGAGGTTGGTAACTGGTGGATGTCAGCAGAAAAACTAAGCTGCAAAAGTCGGTGCTCTGTCTCCCCCTAGTGTTAGACTCTTAAGTGAAGTTAAGTAGCAACTTAGTATTACTTTGATTACATTCACTGCATGGTTTGTTCTATTGTACTGCTGAATATTTCCCCTCAACATTTATGTCAGTGAAGCTTTATGGACTTTACTTCTAAAAAAGATATAAAAAATGTATTACCAAAAATGTACATATACACATTAGTAGTATGTATTTTTTTAATTCAAGATGCATGTTGATGTTGTGATGCTAACAGAGATGCCTAAAAACTCTGAAGGGGCCATCAGAATACCCCCAAACTTAACTCACTGAACCACACAATATCACATATCTGACTCTTGCTCTTCTTCCTCCAGGCGACGAAGCATCTTGAAGAAGCTGTCCAAGCAGAGCACAGTGATGCACAGCAGTCGCAGCTTCAACTCAGGTCTCACCCACTCCGTTTCCTCCAGCGAGAGTCTTCCAGGCTCCCCGACACACAGCCTCTCCCCCGGCCCTTCCACACCCTGCCGGAGCCCCGCACCCGACCATCAGGCCTTGGGTGAGCTCAGTGTGTCCTCAGATTTGTTCGTGAGGAAATGAAATGGTTCTTGTGGTTCTTGACTTAACATCTGAAAACTAGGGTTCAGTAGAGGCTTTATAGATGCATTATAATCTCATAACATCCACAGATGGTGCCATTGTGAGCATCTTTTAGAGAACTAGTTGTGCATAAATATGGTAAAATATTGAGGTTTCTGCAACTTGTGTTGTACAATGTTTCAAACAGTTTTACCTCTGCTTCCCAGACAATAACTCTCCTCAGAGCACATCTCCTTGCTCCAGCTCTCCCAGTTCCCCCGCTGCACACATCCGGCCCAGCTCTCTCCACGGCCTGGGCTCCAAACTCAACACGCAGCGCTACACCAAGGTGGGCCGCCGAAAGTCGACCAGCAACATCCCCCCCTCGCCCTTGGCCTGCAACTCCTCCTCATCCTCCACCCAGCCTCTTTCTCCACAGCGCTCTCCCTCTCCGCTGTCAGGCTTCGCCAAAACCTTTCACGGCTTCCACGGCAAAACCCTGTCCCCACCCACCATCGTTAGACACATTGTCCGGCCCCGCAGTGCCGAGCCGCCTCGGTCTCCTCTCCTGAAGAGGGTACAGTCAGCTGAGAAGCTGTCTGGTGTGTATCATGCTGATAAGAAGTTGTACACCTCCCGCAGGCACACGCTGGAAGTGCCGTTTTACTGTGAGGGGGACCTGCTGGGTGACTTGGAGGCAGAGGGTACCTGGGGAGGCTCCTACTTTGGGGCCGATCTCAGCAGGTCGGGGGGATACATCGGCAGCCAGAGGCTGAGGGATTCTGGTATTGAACGATCGGAGCAGCTGGTCGTGATGCGAAAGCTCAACCTGTCAGAGCGGCGAGACTCTTTTAAGAAACAGGAGGCGGTGCAGGAGGTGAGCTTTGACGAGCCAGAGGAGAAAACCAGCACCGCGGTTACAGTGACCGCCACAGCTCCAGGAGCCCAAACACAACAGCAGCAGCACAGGACGGCCTGGATGGTCACTCGACCCCAAAGCAGCGTGGAGGTGGAGCTAGAAGTGCCGGTGGTGAGGAAGTTCACACTGGTGCCCCAGATCGCCGTGCAGGGCTCAACAGAGAGCGAGCAGGATGAGTGGGAGCCATGTTCAGATGGAGAGGAGACCAACGAGACGCCTGAGCCGGGGGTGGCCGTCACTTCATCTCAGCCACAACAGGCGGGACGTCCTCTCAGTGACAACAGCTGCAGTCAGGCAGCAGAAACCACCTCCACTGGTCCTCAGGTTGGACCGTCAACAGAGAAGAGTGCAGAGTTCAGAGAGGAAATAACACAAAAAGGGCATCTGAGAAAGTGACAACTCGCCACTGCACTCAGTTCAACTGCTCTTATCTTTTCTTTCAAGTCAAAACTCATTTGCAAACTCTGGCTGAGAGAAAAGGGGAGAAGATTTTACTTGAATTTTTTAATTGTAAATATTTGCCAGAAGGCATTGCAGACATTCTGGTCTTATTTATTACATTTGTAAACCACGATGAGTTAGTAATGGGGAAAGTGGGAAGTTCTCATTGGTTTAATAGCCAAGGCTCTACATTTTTGTATCCATAAAATGTGGTTTTCTGTCTTTTGACTGGATTGTTTTTTGTATAAATGTCTATTTTTTGAATAAATTGTCTCAGTACAGATTAGTTTGATAAAGCTAGGCATAATTAGGACCAAAAGGTACGAGAAGTTTTGTTTTTTTAGTGTCAGTTTAGATTTGAACAGTGCAGCTTCCAGTAGTTTAATACTGCTATTATATAGATCTCCATAAACCTAAGAATGACCTTTGGTTCACACTGTGAGCAACATGGTTCATGTGTCATTTTCTCATTAATTGTCAGGAGTTGTATCTACAATATACAACTACAACACAGATTTATTCTTTTTTTGTGGCTTTGCTTCGACACTACAAACTAGAAGAACACGTTAAAGCTACCGAGCACTAATTAGCAAGTAGGAAAAAAACTGCTCAAGTTTGATATTTGCTCAAAACTGAGAAGCTTTGCACAGCTGGGATTCTTCCACTTTGCACTCGTCAGACATAGCTATTGTTCATGAAACAATCACATTGGTGGGGAAAGAAGCAGCGATGAATTAAGGTTGTCTGACAGAAGACACACATAAAAGAAATTAGTTCTTCTGTGACCCATGTGTCTCTGACAACTTCGTCAAATTTGTACAAACAAAAGTTCTTCCATTCACTTGTTTGTCATGTTCCTTGCAGTGTGAATTCATGGTCGCACAGTGTGGAGCCGGTCAGTGCAGGGTTATATTTCACACTCAAAGTACAATCTGTTATGATGAAGCCGACTCCAAAAGGGTATTATGTGCCATTATGTCAGCGAGTGCAGTGTCCTCTAAGCCATATCGTTGAAAATCATTTTCGTTGTTTGCAATTTCAACTCAACATGAAGATGTTTCTAAGTATGCGTTGTTTTCCACTGGTATTGCAATCATAACATCTCATGAAAAATGAATTTGAGGAAGAAGTCCTGGATGTTACACAACAGGACACACTCTCCTTTGTTGTTACTCGATATAAACTCAGTGTGATACCATATGGTAGAGGTTATCTCAGATGTAGTTTTTGTGTTTTCCTGCTCACCTTTTTGTCATCTGTAAACAGATTCAGCATGGCTCTACGTCTCGCTGTAATAACTTCTACTCAAAGCATGCAATTTGCAGGAAAAAAAAACATTGAGCAGCCAAATTGAAGTCTACGTCTTCTTCAGAGCTTGAAGGGAAATATCTTTTTTGTTTAAAACATTTTGTTTTTTGGCCTTTTCTTACCTATAATAACAAGACATTTTGTACCTGGAAAAGCGTTTGATCCTTGTGTATTTTTTGGAGTATCTTTTCCTGAAACAGTAGCTTTGTTTTTTTCACATGAGCATGTAAGAGACACCATGCCTACAAGACCTGTTCCTGCTTAATTTACTGTGTAGTGATGTTTACATCGAGGGGAAAAGTGCACTAATGTATTTTGCCATGAATTTTGTAAGTGAATGTTAAAGGTAAATGGCTCCCTTACATTGAATCCAAACCCAGGGCTCCTTTGAACAAATGTTTTATGTCTTTGTATTGTACAAATATTGATGTATATTTTGATAACAAAGATGTGTTTAATTCCAGATGTGTTGAAGGACATGATATGCACAATGACTAATTGAGGCACCGGGGTTTTGGGAAGTCCGACTCGAGGGAATGGGCTGTTAGTATTTTGGATGTACTTCCCGAGTTTTGAGGTTTATTGTCTTATTTGTCAGTGACTGCACCTGGCTTTTGTACCGATTTTCTCCTTTTGTCTTCTGTTTCTAAAACATCATAATTGTTGATGTGTTACTTAAATCCCTCTCTTTTACAGGATGAGATTCTGTCGCTGAATGGCTCAGTTATTTTTGCAGTCTGACAGAATTGTTTACAACGAACAAACAAGCTGTGTACTGTACAAACATTTTCTATCCTGTGGCTGTATACTGTACGATGAAACTACCCTCTTTGATACCACGAAAGAAAACAACGCTCATAGAAGTAACATATCTGTTTTTGTTTTTGTTCTTTTAAAAATGTTCATAAAGAGTAATTTAGCACCAAGCTGAGAAGCATTTAGTGTTTTTACATTCACTTAAGTAACTGGTTTTTGAAAATAACTGATGTCATGTAAAGGAGAAACTCTGTTTTATTTACTGGACTTTGAGAT